>NW_026585626.1:13648818-13651655 GCF_907164565.1 Psammomys obesus | reverse complement strand
CACACACACACACACACACACACACACACACACACACACACACACACTCTTACTACTAGGTATCAAGTCCTGAATATTATCCCCTCACGGAAAAAGCTAATGTTCACATATATGTGTAGGTTACAAGTCCTTCTATATATCACATAACCTACACTTAAAGCCACACATGTGGCTAGGTGTCAGGTCCTGGTATTTTCACTGAAATACACAGCCAAAACCAGGGTATATAGCCCTGAATATACACACAGAGATAGGTGTCATGGCCTCCTTGATTCTCCCTTCCATACAAGAAAGCCCCAAAGATATAAACTCTCATAATGAGTATGAAGTGTCCTTCCCCATCTCTTTTGATTAATTTTGGTTGAAAGTCTATTTTATCAAGAATGGCTACTCCTTCTCGCTTCTTGGGTCCATTTGCTTGGAAAACTGTCTTCCAGCCGTTTACCCTCAGGTAATGTCTATCTTTGTGACTTAGGTGTGTTTCTTGTATGCAACAGATTGCTGGGTCTTGTTTACGTATCCATTCTGTTAGTCTGTGTCTTTTTAATGGAGAGTTGAGTCCATTGATGTTGAGAGAGATTAAGGACCACTGGTTGTTAGATTCTCTGATTTTGATGTTGGCTGTGGTAGTAAGTTTGTGTGCCTGCTTACTTTTTGTTTTACTGTAGTAAGGTTAATTATTTCCTGTGTTTTCTTGAAAGTAGTTAGTTTTCTTTGGTTGTACTTTACCTTCTAGTATCTTCTGTAACACTGGATTTGTGTGTAGATATTGCTGAAGTTTGTTTTTATGGTTGAATATCTTGTTTTCTCTGTCTATGAGGACTGAGAGTTTTGCTGGGTATAGTATCCTGGGAAGACATCTGTGTTCTCTTAGGGTCTGCATGACATCCATCCAGGCCCTTCTGGCTTTCATAGTCTCTGTTGAGAAGTCAGGTGTGATTCTGATGGGTTTGCCATTATATGTTACTTGGCTTTTTTCCCTTGCAACTTTTAGTATTTTTTTCTTTGTTCTGTATACTTACTATTTTGATTATTATGTGGTGGGAAGATTTTCTTTTCCAGACTAATTTATTAGGTGTTCTGTAGGCCTCTTGTATTCTTATAGGCCTCTCCTTTAAGTTGGGGAAATTTTTTTCTATGATTTTGTTGAAAATATTTTCTGGGCCTTGGAAGAGGGAATCTTTTTTCTCTATTCCTATTATTCTTAGGTTTTGTCTTTTCATGTTGTCTTGAATTTCTTGGACTGTCTGTGTCAGGAATTTTTTAGATTTATTTTCTTTGATAGATATATCGATTTCTTCCATTGTATCTTCCACACCTGAGATTCTTTCTTCCATCTCTTGTAGTCTATTGGTTATGCTTACTTCTGTAGTTCCTGTTTTCTTCCCTAAGTTCTTTCTCTCCACAATTTCCTCCGTTTGTGTTTTCTTTAATTTTTTCAATTCTATCTTCATATCTTGAGCCATTTTGTTGATTTCCTTCATTTGTCTGACTGTATTTTCCTGTTTTTCCTTCAATTCCTTCAGCTGTTTGTTTGAACATTCCTCTGTTTTTTTTTATTTCTGTCAGTGATTTAAGTATTTCCTCTCTAAAAGCCACAAACTCTTTGGCTGCAGCTTCCTGTATTTCTTTATGGATGGCCGTAATCTGTTTGTTTTTATCTTCCTCTAGTTCTTTACGGATGGCCATAATCTGTTTGTTTTTATCTTCCTCAATTTCTTTTCACATTTTATTTGTTTCCTCTGTTATCCTCTTCATAAGCATAGATGTTAGGTCATCTTCTTGAATTTCAATTATGCTGGGGTGTCCAGGGCTTGCCTCTGGATAACTGGGTTCTGGAGATGCCATATTGCTCTGTCTTTTGTTGGTTGAGGTTTTACGCTGGCCTCTACCCATTGGACTATCTTAGGTGTTGGGGGTTACTTTCTGGTGGTTCCTGGAATCCTGTGGTGTAGAGAATTCCCTTGGCAGTAAGATGGTTTTTCCTGAAGGAAGCCTCCTCAGCTTTTTGGGTATGGTCACTGAATGGCCGGTGTTTTTCAGGAATTTCCACTGCTCACCTCAGGCCTACAAACCTGAGTGATAAACTGTGGTCCTTGTGAGTCAAGAGGATTCTCCTCTCACCTGGAGAAGGCCTGGAGACAGCTTCCCTGCTTCTGGGTTTCTTGCTGTAAATTTAGTGAGCTGCTGCTGTAATCTGTGTGCCCCATGGTTTGGTCAGTTTAATTAAGGATAACTGGTTGCCCCTTGGAGCAGTTCTGGGGGTTGATCTTGGGGATCCCAGGCTTCTGTAGGTCTGAGGTTGGAGCTCTGTGCTCCAGTACCCAAGCAGTAGTGGTAGTCAATGGCAGGTGTGCTCTGCTCTCATGCGTGCAGCTGGAGGCTACAGTCAGGAGCCTGTGGATAGCCAGAAACTTTTCCAGAGCTAGGTGTCCTGAGGTAGGGCTAGGTGTTTCCCCTACCATGGGGTTTCTCCCAACAGGAAGACCCAGTCTGTGGTGTTTGGGTTGGTGCAGAGTGCACAGATGCTGGCGGCTGGCGGCTCCAAGCTGGAGACTGGGCAGGAGTCTGAGACTTTTTTCAGAGAACTTTCCTATGTGTGCTGGGGGGAGGGGGTTCGGCTGAGTGCTCTAAGCTGTCTCCCTTCCTGTGGGGTTTTCTCCCGACTGAGACTCCCAGTCTCCAGTGCCCTGGGGCGCACAGTTCTGTCTCTGACGAATAGTTGGCGCACAGCAGGTTTCTGGGCTGGCAGCTCACGCACCCACCAGTCTGAGGGAACTTTTCCAAGGATATACTGGGTGACCTAGGTCATTCCTTTTTGCTTCCTTCCCTCTGGG
>NW_026585626.1:13624404-13643818 GCF_907164565.1 Psammomys obesus | reverse complement strand
TATACTGGGTGACCTAGGTCATTCCTTTTTGCTTCCTTCCCTCTGGGGTTTTCTCCCGACAGGGACTCCCAGTCTCTGATACCTTGGGGTGCACAGTTCTGTCTGTGACTGAGAGTGGGGCACACAGCAAGTTTCTGTGCAGGTGGCTGGAGCCTGGTTTAGAGGTGGCAGTGCATGCCCGCCATTCTGTGGGACCTTATCCAGGGAAATATTGGGTGACCTGAGGTCAGTCCTGTTTCCTTCCTTCCCTGTGGCCTTTTCTCATGACTGGGACTCCCAGTCTCTGGTGTTTTGGGGCCTGCTGTTCAGCCCGATCAGGACAGGCAGGCATGTGGCTATGGTCTGGCAAATGAGTGCCTGCACGACCCGGGATCTCTTCTGGGTTATGTTGGGGTGACCAGAGAGTGGACCCAAGTGATTCCCACATCGTGGAGTTTCCTCTCACCTGGGAAACACTATAACTGTGGTTTTAAGGCTCAGAGTTCAGTCTCTTATTCACTGTACTGAAGATGTTGTCCTGGTCCTCAGACACAGGGTCCTCCTGGCATCCCTATATTGTCATCCCCTTTGACTTCATTTTTAATGCAATGAGAAGACACCAGAGGATGAGAACAAAGGAGTGACATCATCTGACTTGGAAAGTCAGACATGGGGCAATCATGTGAGTTGCAACATTGATTACAGTGACATCAGTTTAGGTGGCTTGTAGAAATGCGGTGATACTCTGGCTTGTTCCACATCAAAGTTCAATCCCAAGGTGAATGTGCCACCTACATTTGGTGCAAGATGCTTCATTGAGTCAGAATATATATGCTTCATTAGCTAATCCAGAATGCGAACATGTGAGTGTGGGTGTGAGAGTGTATATGCAGATACCCTGGCTCATGAGATCAGAGGATGTGTACCCTTCTGAACTAGGCCACAACGCACATCCTGGAGTATGGTTTGTGAGATGAGAATGGATATCACTCCTACATCATTTAGCATCACCTCATCTATTCTACCTACAAACAAGCACCATTTTTCTCTGCAAAACTGAGATGCAAGCACCATACACTTAAGAACATCTAAGAACATCCAAGCAAGAATCACCAAACACCAACCAAATCACTCAATACAATTGTGTCAGAAAAAATTAACAAACTAAATACAGATGAACAAGCCCAATACAAAATCAAAAGTAATATGAAAAAGACAAGAAAACTTGACATTTCCACTAAATGATTAGTTCAAAAGTAATGCCCAATTGCAAGTTGGCACTTAAAAACGTCAAGACAAAGTATTGAATGACTTTATCATGTCATTCTTTTTTTCTAAAGAACTTTTTTTTTATAAAGAAGTCAAAGCTGATTGTTCTTTATGGAATTAATAATACAAAGAGTTAAGTGAAACATATGAAAGTAGAATGTAACAAAAAACAAAAGTGCTAGAGGAAAACAATGCTGGAAATAAAAAGCATCCCAGAAAGACATGCATGGTATGTGTTCACTTTTCAGTGGCTATTAAGCATACAGTACAGATAAGCATGCTACAATCCACAGACACAAAGAATCTTAGTAACAAAGAGGACAAAGTGAGGCTGTTTGAATCTCACACAGAAAGGGAAATTAAACAGATATCTGAAGTATGTGGACGAAGGCAATTCGGTGGGAAAGGGGGTAGGAAAGGGAATGGGGATGGGGGTCAGGTGTCAGGGCTAAAGGACTGGGAGAGAAAAGAAATCAGTGAGGGGGAATCTCTTGGGTCGGGGGGGGGGTCTCCCAGCAGTGCACAGTTGGAGTATTCTTGTGGTGCCCCATGTCTTCTCCTGTAGAATCTCAAGGCTGAATTCCAGAGCAGACTGGACTTAGAATGAACAATCATCAATCAAAAGGGCAGTGGACCCCAAGTGGGGAAGGAGGATAAGGCTCTTATATAGCTGTCATTTCTTTCTTTTTTTTTTTTTTTTGCATTTTATTTTTTTCTTATCAGTTACATTTTATTAACTCTGTACCCCAGCCGTGTCCCGATCCCTCATTTCCTCCCTGTCCCTCCCTCCCTCCCTCCTCTCCACCGTGCCCCTTGCCAAGTCCACTGATAGGGGGGACCTCCTCCCCATTCATCTGATCCTGTTTTATCAGGTATCTTCAGGACTGGCTTCAAAGCTCTCCTCTGTGGCCTAACAGGACTGCTCCTCCCTTGGGGGGTGGGGAGGCCAAAGAGCCAGTCATTGAGTTCCTGTTAGAAATAGTCCTTGTTCCCCTCACTATGGGAAACCAATTGGTTACTGAGCTACCACAGGCTACCTCTGAGCAGAGGTTCTAGGTTACATTCATACATGGTCCTTGGTTGAATGTCAGTCTCAGAAAAGACCCTGTGCCCAGATATTTTTGGTCCTTGTGGAGCTCCTATCCTTTCCTCATCAGACTAACTCCCCTTCTTTCTTATGATTCCCTGTACTCTGCCAAAGGTTTGGTCATGAGTCTTTGCTTTGAAAACACTGCTAGTTAGAGTCTTTCCAATGCGCTCAGTAGACTCCTATCATACGTTCAATGCACATCCCATCTGTCATTCTAAACGAGGATTGATCATCTTACCCCATGTCCACTCTCTTGATTATCTTTTTTTTAGGTGTACAGATTTCATTATATTTATTATATCTTATAGGTCTATATAAGTGAGTATATACCGTGTTTGTCTTTCTCCTTCTGGGATATTTCACTCAGGATGATCTTTTCTAGGTCCCACCATTTGCCTGCAAATTTCATGATTTCCTCCTTTTTGAGTGCTGAGTAGTATTCCATTGTGTAAAAATACCACAATTTCTGTATCCATTCCTCCGTTGATGGACATCTGAGTTGTTTCCAGGTTCTGGCTATTACAAATAAAGCTGCTATAAACATGGTTGAGCAAATATCCCTTTTGTGTACTTGAGCAAACTTTGGGTATATACATCAAAATACCAACTCAATTCTTTAAAGACCTTGAAAAAAAGATTCTCAGCTTCATATGGAGAAACAAAAAACCCAGAATCTCCAAAACAATCCTGTACAACAACAGATCATCTGGAGGTATCTCCATCCCCGATCTCAAGTTGTACTATAAAGCAATAGTAATAAAATCTGCATGGTATTGGCATAAAAACAGAAAGGAGGATCAATGGAACCGCATAGAAGATCCAGAAATAAACCCACACACCTATGAATACTCGATATTTGACAAAGAAGCCAAAACCATTCAATGGAAAAAAGACAGCATCTTCAACAAATGGTGCTGGTCCAACTGGATGTCCACATGCAGAAAAATGAAAATAGATCTCTATTTATCACTCTGCACAAAACTAAAGTCCAAGTGGATCAAAGACCTCAACATAAAACCAGATAGTCTAAATCTGTTAGAAGAAAAAGTGGGGAACAGCCTAGAACTCATTGGCATAGGAGACAACTTCCTGAACAGAACACCAACAGCACAGGCTCTAAGAGCAACAATCAATAAATGGGACCTCATGAAACTGAACCGCTCTGTAAAGCAAAGGACACTGTCATCAAAACAAAACGCCTGCCTACAGATTGGGAAAGAATCTTCACTAACCCTTTATCTGACAGAGGACTAATATCGAGTATATACAAAGAACTAAAGAAGTTGAAAAGCAGCAAACCAAGTAACCCAATTAAAAAATGGGGAACAGAGCTAAACAGAGAATTCTCGTCAGAGGAATATCGAATGGCAGAGAAACACTTAAAGAAATGCTCATCCTCATTAGCCATCAGGGAAATGCAAATCAAAACGACCCTGAGATTTCACCTCACACCCATCAGAATGGCCAAGATGAAAAACTCAAGGGACAACACATGCTGGAGAGGTTGTGGAGAAAGGGGAACCCTCCTCCACTGCTGGTGGGAATGTAAACTGGTACAACCACTCTGGAAATCTATCTGGCGCTTTCTAAGACAATTAGGAATAGTGCTTCCTTAAGACCTAGCTGTCATTTCTATGCTTCCATTGAAGTGGCAGTGGATAGAAAGAAAAGCTGAGGAAGTGGTACCTCGTTAGGCATACTTTTGAGGGATTTTTTTCATATGTAATGGGAAGACCCACTCTAATCCTGATCTTTGAAGAGGGCAGATATGCCTCTATTCCAGATCTTTTGAGGTCACAAGGGAGACATTTAATCTGGACATTAGCTGAAGGATATAAAAGAAGGAATGTTGCTTATTCTGCCTGATTGCTCTCACTCAAGATGACTTATTTCCATCATGCAGCCTGCTGTTCTCACACACTAAGGACTTAATTGAGGTAAATGAGATATGTGGGACCATGGATGTTCCTGACACTACACAGCCTGTCAATCACAGGAGCAAGACACCACTGGCTGTTTCCAGCCCCTTTGCCACGCCTTTCCCCACTAAACGTTCAGCAGGATGTCCTCCTTCAGAGATGGCTAAATGATTCACCTCTCTTTAAACACTTGGACCAGGAAGAATTGCATTTGCTTATTGTGCTATTTTTCTTTTTTCTATTAATGCGATCCTTTGTAATTAACAAAGTTATTCATTTATTGTCCCGTGTCAAACTGTCTGTGTAGTTTAGCTTTAATGATTTGCAATAGAATTTTGTGTTGAGGTGACAGATTCTCCTGTACAGTTTCTGAAATGTGTGCTGTTCTTTGCAAGGGTTTCTTTCTTCTTAGAGAAATAAATTAATTCATAATTTTTTCTTTAATCTGTGGATTTTTTCATTACTGTTCAGTCACTGACTTCATCAGGGATTCATCTTCATGGACAGCTGCAGAAATGGTGTGGCTCCATTTTATTTAAATATTATCCATTTTTGAAATGTCATGCATTTCAGTCTTGATGTAAAGAAATGCTTTGATATGCTACTTTCTTTACACAACATATGTGTGGGGAAGGGTGCATGTTTGTTTATGTTTATACAGACTTGTCTGCATATGTGTACCTGTGGCTGCAAGAGATATAAGCCTTGAGTGTACCAGCCTCTTGACTATTATTTAATTAAAATCACACACACACTAAAACAAAATGACACATACACACACACACACACACACACACACACACACACAGCAGAGTGTGAATGCAGTAGCCTGTGGAGGTCATAAGATAATTAGTGAGACTCGGTTCCCTCTTTCAACCATATGAATTCCTGGAGATTGAACTAAGACCATCAGGTTGGGGTCCAGACTCCTTTACACTATAACCATAACTAGCCATAGCCACCCTGGCATTATCTTATGTAGAACAGGATGCTCTAAATCTCACAGAGATTCACCTGTCTTTGCCTTCTGAGTGCTGGGTTATAGGTGTGCAATATAATACCTGGCTTCAGGTACTATATAGGATCACTGGTAAATCCTTCTAAACATTTAGAAAAGAAATTACCTCAGTTTTCTTCTACTGATGTCCATCCTCTTTGCCTTTCACAATGGGGATTGAGCATTTTAGCCAGGGTCCTCCCTCTTGATTGGTTTCCTTAGGTGTACAGATTGTAGTAGGTTTATCCTATATTATATATCTATATTAGTGAGTATGTACCGTGTGTGTCTTTCTGCTTCTGGGATAGCTCATTCAGGATGATCCTTTCCAGTTCCCACCACTGGAGCCTCCCACAGAGGGCCTCTGAAAGCCTTTGTCTTGCAGACTATCAAAGCAGATGTTGAGACTTATGGCAAAACTTTGGGCAGAATGCAGGGAATCTTATGAAAGAAGTGGGAAATTGTAAGATCTGGAGAGGACAAGAGTCCAGAAGGAGAGCAACAGAACCAAAAAATTTGAACACAGGGGTCTTTCCTGAGACTCATACTCCAACCAAGTACCATGCATGGAAATAACCTAGAACCCCTGCACAGATGTAGCCCATGGCAGTTCAGTGTCCAAGTAGGTTACATAGTAATGGGAACAGGGATGGCTTCTGATATGAACTGATTGGCCTGCTTTTTGATCACCTCCCCCTGAGGGGGGAGCAGCCTTACCAGGCCACAGAGGAAGACAATGCAGTCACTCTTGATGAGACCTAACACACTAGGATCAGAAGGAAGAAAAAGAAACCTTCCTCTACCAGTGGACTTGGGGAGGGACATGCACAGAGAAGGGGGAGGAAGGTAGGGTTTGGGAGGGGAGGAGGGAGGGAACAAGAAAAGGGATACAAAGTAAATAAAGTGTAATTAAAAATAAAACAAAATGAAAATGTTAAAAAGGAATTACCTCAGTCCTCCAACCCCTTTCCCTTTGCAGTTACAGGGACTGACATCCACCAGTGTGCTACAGCTCCTGCTCTCCAGGTCCTGTCTGGGAGAGAAGGTGATGTTATCCTTTCTATCCCATTTTTTTGTAGCTAGCCTTTCATAAATACCCAAATCCAGCAAAGAGCAGAAACAACAACATTCATTTGTTATGACCACAAATGAAAAGCACAGAACAATCAGTTCATTGTCCAGGTGTGGCTCAGGTAAGTCTGTCATGCCAGGATTTGAGGGGCAGAGGAAGAAGGATCAAAAGTTGAAGACAAGAGGGGCGGGGCAAGATGGCAGGACCAGGAGGACTCTCATTCTGAGGAACAGCACAGCAGGATTGTCACAGTGACTAGCACTCAGAACTCGCGGCCATAAAACACAAGTGATTGTGTTTCACAGGTGAGAGGATACCCCACAGTGGGGGATTCAATCAGCTTTAACTCACCGGGCTAAACCGTGGAAGAGATCCTGGTTCCTCCAGGCGCTTGGTCGCCAGCCCAGTGCTACACACCAGCGCGATCTGGTCACTGTCCCAGACTGAACTGTGGGCCCACAACACCACAGACTAGATTTTCCAGTCGAGAGATAACCCCACGGAGCAGGAAACGATTGGGACCAACCTTAGGTCACCCAGACATCCCCTGGAAAAGACTCGGGTTCCGCGGGCGCCCCAGGAGCCAGCCTTGCGCCAGAGCCGGGGACCCAGGCGCCTGCACAGAGCCCTGCCTGCGCGCCTGATTCGCTGCCTCAGATAGAACTGTGGGCCCCAGGGCACCAGGGCACCAGAGACTGCGTTTCACTGTCAGGTGCAAACCCACAGGGAGGGAAATGGCTGGTCTGATCTCATAGCACTCAGCCGACACCCCCACCCCGAAAAGGTCTCAGGAAAATTACCCAGTTTAGGCAGCTGCCAAGGCTCCCAAAGGCCAGAAAGGCGGAGCCACAAGCGGGTATCTGTGCCTGTGGGTTCTACTTGCCACCCCAGACAGAACAGTGGTCCCCAAAGCAAAGACTGGGTGTCTCTGGCAGGAGGAAACCCACAGTGGAGGGGATCATCAGGTCTAACGCTCAGGACACCCAGCACCAAAAGACTTCCTGGATTCACACAGACTCTAGGCTCTAATGCAGGCAGGAGCGCTGTGCTCAGCCGCCATTACTGAGTTCCCCTATGGCACTGGGACACAGAGCTGCATCCTCAGACCTACAAAAGCCAGAGAGCCATTACAGCAGCCCTCAGATACTGTGCCAAGGATCAACCAGTTATCCCTAGCTAGACTGACAAAACTGTGGGAATCCCTGGTCCTTCAAGAGGGCTGCACCTACAGAGTCTGGACCAGAGTAGTGCCTGCAGCCGCCATCCCAGACAGGGACACACAGCTTGTGGTCCAGAGTGAGGGACCCAGCCTCCAGACCAGAGCAGCGCCCCCAGGCGCCAACTCAACCTAGGTGCACATTCTCCAGGCCCAGCACAGAGCACTCAGCCTCTGGCTCAGAGACTTGCTGGGCGCACCTCTCACTTTCCCGGACAGAACTGTGTGCCCCAGGATAACAGACTGAGTTTCCCTGTTGGGAGAAAACCCCACAGCTAGGGAATCAGCAGGTTATTCAAGAGGACTGTTCCTGGAAATTTAGTGAGCAGCAGCACACTAAATTTATAACAAGAAACCCAGCAGTGGGGCAGCTGTCTTGAAAAATTCTATGGGTAAGAGGAGATTCTCCCCCACCCACCGCCTAACAAAGACCACAGCTACTACTCAGGTCTATAAACCTGAGGTGAGCAGTGGCAATTCCTGAGAAACACTGGCCATACAGTGACCATAACCAAAAAGCAGAGGAGGACTCCTTCAGGAAAAATCATCTTCCGGCCAAGGGGATTCTCCCTACCTCAGGACTCCAGGAAGCACAGAAATAACAGCCAACACCTAAATCAGCCCAATGGGTAGAGGTATGCGTAAAAGCTCAACCAACAAAAGACAGAGCAATATGGCATCTCTGGAACCCAGCCATCCAGTGGCAAACAGCCCTGGATACCGCAGCATAATAGAAAATCAAGAAGATGACCTTACATCTATGCTGATGAAGAGGATAATAGAGGAAACAAATAAAATACGTAAAGAATTAGAGGAAGATAAAACCAAACAGATCATGGCTATCCGTAAAGAAATGGAAGAAGTTAAAGACAAGCAGATTATGGCCATCCGTGAAGAAATACGGGAAGATGCAGCCAAACCGCTTTCGGCCTTCAGAGAAGAAATAATTAAATCACTGAAAGAAATAAAGGGAACAGAGTTGAAGGAACTAAAAGAAAAAGAGGAAAATACAATCAGACAGGTGAAGGAAGTAAACAAAACAACTCAAGACATGAAGATAGAACTGGAAAAATTAAAGAAAACACAAATGGAGGAAATAATGGAGAGGAAGAATTTAGGGAAGAAAACAGGAACTACAGAGGTAAGCATAACCAACAGAATACAAGAAATGGAAGAAAGAATCTCAGGTGTAGAAGATACAATGGAAGAAATCGATGTATCTGTCAAAGAAAATGTTAAATCCAAAAAATTCCTGACACAGACGGTCCAAGAAATCCAAGACAATATGAAAAGACAAAACCTAAGAATAATAGGTATAGAGGAAAAAGAAGACTCCCTTCTCCAAGTCCCAGAAAATATTTTCAACAAAATCATTGAAGAAAATTTCCCCAAGTTAAAGGAGAAGCCAATAAGGATACATGAGGCCTACAGAACACCCAATAAATTTGACCTGAAAAGAAAATCCTCCAGCCACATAATAATCAAAACAGAAAGTATACAGAACAAAGAAAAAACACTAAAAGCTGCAAAGGAAAAAGGCCAAGTAACATATAATGGCAAACCCATCAGAATCACAACTGACTTTTCAACAGAAACTATGAAAGCCCGAAGGGCCTGGACAGATATCATGCAGAACCTAAGAGAACACAGATGTCAGCCCAGGCTACTATACCCTGCAAAACTCTCAGTCCTCATAGACGGAGAAAACAAGATATTCAATGACAAAAACAAATTTCAACAGTACCTACACACAAATCCAGCATTACAGAAGACACTGGAAGGGAAAATACAACCCAAGAAAATTAGCTTCTGTCAAGAAAACACAGGAAATAATTAACCTTACTACAGTAAAACAAAAAGCAACCAAGCACACAACCTTATGAACACAGCCAACATCAAAATCAAAGGATCTAACAGCCACTGGTCATTAATCTCTCTCAACATCAATGGACTCAACTCTCCAGTAAAAAGACACAGATTAACAGAATGGATACGTAAACAAAACCCAGCAATCTGTTGCATAAAAGAAACACACCTAAGGCACAAAGATAGACATTACCTGAGGGTAAAAGGTTGGAAGACGACTTTCCAAGCAAATGGACCCAAGAAACAAGCAGGAGTAGCCATTCTAATATCTGATGAAATAGACTTTCAACCAAAATTAATAAAAAGAGATGGGGAAGGACACTTCATGCTCATCAAGGGAAAATTCCACCAGGAAGACATCACAATCCTGAACATCTATGCCCCAAATACAAGAGCACCCACTTTTGTAAAAGAAACATTGATAAAATTTAAACCACACATAGATCCCCACACATTAATAGTGGGAGACTTCAACACCCCACTCTCAACAAAGGACAGGTGAACTAAACAGAAATTAAACAAAGAAATAATATCTCTGACAGAGGTCATGAATCAAATGGACCTCGCAGACATTTACAGAACTTTACACCCAAACACAAAAGAATTTACCTTCTTCTCAGCACCTCATGGAACCTTCTCCAAAATAGACTGTATAGTTGATCACAAAGCAAGCCTCAACAGATACAAGAAGACTGAAATAATCCCTTGTATCTTGTCTGATCACCATGGAATAAAGCTGGACTTCAACAACAACAGAAATAGCAAAAAGCCTACACACACATGGAAACTGAACAACTTGTTACTAAATGACAGCTGGATTAGGGAAGAAATAAAGAAAGAAATTAAATTCTTCCTAGAACTCAATGAAAATGAAGACACATCATACACAAACTTGTGGGACACAATGAAAGCAGTGCTAAGAGGAAAGTTCATAGCGCTAAATGCTTTCAAGAAGAAATTCGAGATAGCTCATTCAAGCAACTTAATGGCCCACTTCAAAACCCTAGAAAAAGAAGAAGCAGACACACCAAAAAGGAGTAGAAGGCTGGAAATAATCAAACTCAGGGCTGAAATCAATCAATTAGAAACAAATAAAACAATTCAAAGAATCAATGAAACCAAGAGCTGGTTCTTTGAGAAAATCAACAAGATCGACAAACCCTTAGCCAAGCTAACTAAAAGGCAGAGAGACAACACCCAAATCAACAAAATCAGAAATGAAAAGGGGGACATAACTACAGACACTAAGGAAATCCAAACAATCATTAGGACTTACTTCAAAAGTCTAATATGCCACAAAATTTGAAAATCTAAATGAAATGGACGATTTTCTTGATCGATTTGACTTACCAAAGCTGAATCAGGACCAGGTAAATCAATTAAATAGTCCTATATTCCCCAAAGAAATAGAAGCAGTCATCAAAAGTCTCCCATCCAAAAAAAAAAAAAAAAAGCAGCCCAGGACCAGATGGCTTCAGTGCAGAATTCTACCAGACCTTCAAAGAAGAGCTAACTCCAATTCTCTTCAAACTATTCCACAAAATAGAAACAGAAGGAACATTACCAAAGTCATTCTATGAAGCCACAGTCACGTTGGTACCTAAACCTCACAGAGACTCAACAAAGAAAGAGAATTTCAGGCCGATCTCCCTTATGAACATTGATGCAAAAATACTTAACAAAATCCTTGCAAAACGAATACAAGAACACATCAAAGATGTTATCCACTATGACCAAGTAGGCTTCATCCCAGGTATGCAGGGGTGGTTCAATATACGGAAATCCATCAATGTGATCCACCATATTAACAAACTGAAAGAAAAAAACCACATGATAATCTCCCTAGATGCTGAAAAAGCTTTTGACAAAATCCAACATCCATTCATGCTTAAAGTACTGGAGAGATCAGGGATACAAGGCACATATCTAAACATAGTAAAGGCGATATACAGCAAGCCTATAGCCAACATCAAACTGAATGGAGAGAAACTTCAAGCAATCCCACTGAAATCAGAAACAAGGCAAGGCAAGGGTGCCTACTCTCTCCATATCTCTTCAACATAGTGCTGGAAGTCCTTGCTAGAGCAATAAGACAGTTGAAGAAGATCAAGGAGATACAAATTGGAAAGGAAGAAGTCAAATTATCACTATTTGCAGATGATATGATAGTATACATGAGTGACCCCAAAAACTCTACCAGGGAACTCCTACAGCTGATAAACACCTTCAGCAAAGTGGCCGGATACAAAATTAACTCAAAAAAATCAGTAGCACTCCTGTATACAAAAGACAAATGGGCTGAGAAAGAAATTAGAGAAACAACACCCTTCACAATAGCCACAAACGACATAAAGTACCTTGGTGTGACCCTAACCAAGCAAGTCAAAGACTTGTATGAAAAAAATTTCAAGTTTCTGAAGAAAGAATTAGAGGAAGATATGAGAATATGGAGAGATCTCCCATGCTCATGGCTTGGCAGGATTAACATAGTAAAAATGGCCATCTTACCAAAAGCAATCTACAGATTTAATGAAATTCTTATAAAATTGCCAACACAATTCTTTACAGACCTGGAGAGAAAAAACTCTCAACTTTGTATGGAATAACAAGAAACTGAGAATTACTAAAAAAATCCTCTACAATAAAAGATCTTCTGGAGGTATCTCCATCCCTGATCTCAAGCTGTACTATAGAGCAACAGCTATAAAAACTGCATGATACTGGCATAGAAACAAAATGGTGGATCAATGGAACCGAACAGAAGACCCAGAAATAAACCCACACACTTACACACACCTGATTTTTGACAAAGATGCCAAAACCATTCAATGGAAAAAAGATAGCATCTTCAACAAATGGTGCTGGTCCAACTGGATATCTACATGTATAAAAATAAAAATAGATCCATACTTATCACCCTGCACAAAACTGAAGTCCAAGTGGATCAAAGACCTCAACATAAAACCAGACACATTAAATCGGCTAGAAAAAAAAGTGGGGAAGACCCTAGAACTCATTGGTACAGGAGAAAACTTCCTGAACAGAACACCAATAGCACAGGCTCTAAGAGCAATAATCAATAAATGGGACCTCATGAAATTGAAAAGCTTCTGTAAAGCAAAGGACACCATCATCAAAACAAAGCGACTGCCTACAGATTGGGAAAGAATCATCACCAACCCTTTATCTGACAGAGGACTCATATCCAGTATATATAAAGAACTAAAGATGCTGAAAAGCAGCAAACCAAGTAATGCCCTTAAAAAATGGGGAACAGAGCTAAAGAGAGAATTCCCTGTAGAGGAATATCGAATGGCAGAGAAGCACCTAAAGAAATGCTCAACCTCATTAGCCATTAGGGAAATGCAAATCAAAAGGACCCTGAGATTTCACCTTACACCCATCAGAATGGCCAAGATCAAAAACTCAAGGGACAACACATGCTGGAGAGGTTGTGGAGAAAGGGGAACCCTTCTCCACTGCTGGTGGGAATGTAAACTTGTACAACCACTGTGGAAATCAGTCTGGCGCTTTCTCAGACCACTAGGAATAGCGCTTCCTCAAGATCCAGCCATACCACTCCTAGGCATATACCCAAAAGAGGCACAAGTACACAAAAAGGACATTTGCTCAACCATGTTTGTAGCAGCTTTATTTGTAATAGCCAGAAGCTGGAAACAGCCCAGATGCCCCTCAACTGAAGAATGGATGCAGAAACTGTGGTACATCTATACAATGGAGTATTACTCAGTAATGAAAAATAAGGAAATCACGAAATTTGCAGGTAAATGGTGGGACCTGGAAAGGATCATCCTGAGTTGTCCCAGAAGAAAAAAGACACATACGATATATACTCACTCATATAAACATACAGAATAGAATATACCCACTAAAATCTGTACATCTAAACACTCTGAGCAAAAGAGAAGACCCTAACTAAAAATGCTCATTCCCCATCCTGAAAGGCAAAGAGGATGGACATCAGAAGAAAAAGAAAACAGGAAACAACCTAGGAACCTGCTACAGAGAGCCTCTGAAAGTCAGAAGTAGAAAACAGGAAACAACCTCAGAACCTGCCCCAGAGGGCCTCTGAAACCTCTGCAGTGCAGACTGTCAAAGCAGATGCTGAGCCTTATGGCCAACTGGTCAGAGTGAATGGAATTTTATGTAAGAAGTGGGAAATAGTAAGAGCTGGAGGGGACGGGAACTCCACAAGGAGAGCCACAGAACAAGATAATTTGAACACAGGGAACTTCCCAGAGACTCATACTTCAACCAAGGACTATTCGTGGAGATAACCTAGAACCCCTGCACAGATGTAGCCCATGGCAGTTCAGTGTCCAAGTGGGTTACATAGTAATGGGAAGAGGGACTGCCTCTGACATAATCTGATTGGCCTGCTCGTTGATCACCTCCCCCTGAGGGGGGAGCAGCCTTACCAGGCCACAGTAGAGGACAATGCAGCCACTTTTGATGAGAACTGATAAACTAAGATCAGAAAGGAGAGGAGGACCTCCACTATCAGTGGACTTGGGGAGTGGCATGCATGCAGAAAGAGGAGGAAGGAGGGGCTAATGGGGGGATACAAAATGAATAAAGTGTAATTAATAAAAAATTTAAAAAAATCTTTAAATCCAGCCCTGGAGAGGCAGAAGCAGGCAAATTTCTATTGAGTTCAAGGCTAACCTGTTCTTTGTAGGGAATTTCAGACTGAGCAGAGCTACATAATGAGACTGTCTCACAATGAAAACTGTTTAATTTGAAACTAAATTTTTATAGGAAATTAAGTGACAAACCCTGTTTCTTGTGACTCAATTTATCAATTTTCAAGATATTAAGTTGGTATACCAGCAACCTTTGAAAATAACTGAGTCTTAGTGTTTCACTGTAAACTCAAGGAATTCATGATCTGCTTGCTTCTTGGTAATCTGTTTCAGCCACTGTTTTTAGTTGTCATATTGCTGCTAATTGGTGGGATTCCTAAACTTCTCCCCTGTCCTTTGACCTTTGTTAAATAATAAAGTATGTTCTTATTTCCTAAAAAAAAAAATTCAACAAATATCTTTTCAAGAAAGATAGAGTATTTGAGTTACTATTTCAACAGCATTGAAAAAATCCTTCAAGGAAATTGCTTCATAATACTGAGAGGTAAGCTGATCATAGCAGCCTTTTCTTTCCTATGCATGTGGTGCTTTACCACATGCTGCTCGGCAGAGTCTCTCTTTGTTCCTGTGCAATGGGGAAAACCCAGAGAGGAGGTCCTGGGAGATCCAGGATTTCCATCATCCTGTCTGCCTGCAGCTGTGCTTCACAAGCCTCTGCAGGGAGGGCTGGCTGAGAGCTTCCAGGCTGCAGCTGAGCCAATGGGGCAGAGAAAAGAGCTGCTATAGACAGGAAGAAAGGCAAAATGTGGACAGAGCACATCCAAATGTAGCATCTGCCAGGAATTCCACGTGTTTAGGGAAACACCTGGCAGACTATGAGCAGACTCATCTGGCATGCAGATCCTGCTGCTCTAGTAAACCATTCCTCACTTTCTCCACAAATACAGCCAAGCCAGTTCTGGAGTAACCCTGAATACTGAGGATACTGCAGCTAGAAGAAGAATGAAAGCCCATCCTATTCACTTTTCTTCCATCAATGAGGAAACCCAGTTGCAGAAAGGTCTGTTATAGCTGTGAAAGGTCAACTAGCTCTTTGCAGATGCTGAAAAAAACAGGCATTTCTTTCCTGAAGCTCATCCTTGAATGCTACTCAGTGAGGCATTCCTCTAATGCATGTGGACTTCGGAAAACTATAGCCACTGGTGTTAAACAAACAGACAAGAACAAACAACCAAACAAGAATAAAAAACCCATAGATCAGAGTTAAATATAAATATAAAGCAGAAAGTTAGTTTCATAAACTAGATAGAAACAATGACTTCCTTCATTCTTGAGCAAATGCTTTGGAACTCTAAAGTACTTTAAAATCGGCCCTGCCCCCAAGAGGTTTTATATCCTCATTTGAATAAACAGTATTTAATCAGTAGAGTAGGGTGGGTAATTTCTCTATTGAGAATTAGCACAATATTGGATTTCACAGTTACCGAGTGAGATTCCATGCTCCTTGTATTCTGAGCAGGTCTTCTAGGTAACTGTGGTTATCTACACATGGAATGATAATTCAGTCTATGAAACTCAAATTTGAAAAATTATGGAATCTCTTTAGAAGCACGAGGAAATGTATTGATTACATGAGAAAGCATATCTGAGAGCTTTGGTTTCTATACAGCTGCTATTTGACATCGTACCATATTGGGGCATCTACACAGAAGAATATGTGCAAACCTACAACATAACACACCAAATTTATTTAGAATGGGCTGATAGTCTATATTGTGTTCATTTTATAGTATTTTTTTTTCTCTTTCAAAACCTCAAGAGCCTTTAATGCTCATAGCTGTTTGACAACATACATCTCGGTACAAGACAAACCAGGAAGTATATGTACTATTTGATTGAGATGTATAGTGTATATGTTTTTGCTTTAGGATTTTCAAAGTTGATCATCATCATAAACTTGAGGTGAGATAGAGTAGGCATTTTATTATTATTATTATTATTATTATTATTATTGTATTAATTATAAAGTAGGGATTCAGAGAGACTGGCTGTCTATGCCAAGATGTAGAACCCACATGGGAATTGTGGGGTTTCTATATTCTCAATCTGAAATTGACAAAAATAAGAGATGCAAACAGGGTCTTATTTTGAGTTAATCAGTGGGGTGTCTGGTTCAAAATAATTTTTTTTCTTTAGTAGAGAGAGGTAGGGACCTCACTGGCCACACAGTCTCCTGACAAGCTTTTTGACTATTTTAGTCTGTGGGACTGAAATAAAAGTAATAGCCCATCTTAGCAGTATGGTCACTGAATTTCAGACTCTAGGGTCTGAAGTGAGGGGAAAAGACCAATTTTTCCAAAAGAGTGTCTTAATACTTTTTTTCAGGTTAAATATCTTATGAGCTATTACAGTTTTCTTAGCTTAAGACCTCAGACTCTGGAGGTCATCTGATGGCTTCCAGAATTATAAAACTAAGGACATTTGGCTTCAAGTCTTGAGCTATTTCTAGTCCTACAGTTTGTGTGTTAGAATATACTTTAACAATTGTGTTTAGACATAGGCTATGTCACTAGGCGTGCAAAATGTAGTTTAGTTGTATATCTAAGCTTCTTGTGTTAAACTTCTGTTTGTCCTTTTAGGAAAATACCTAAGACAGATCAGGTTACACAAAGAAGTTTCACTTTGATGCACAGTTTCTGAGGTTTCAGTACATGCTCATTTAATCCCCTCACTCTGGGTCTATGGTGAGGCAGATCATCATGGTGGTGAACATATGGTTAAGGAAAGCTGCCCACCTTGCCATGGAAAGAAAGTCAAAAGGAAGGTTGGATCCAAATATACCTTTCAGGAGCATGCCCTCAGTGGTCTAGTTCCTTCAACAACTTCACAGATTTTTATCATTCATAACATCAGCTGGGGATCAAGACTTCAAACCATGATCTGGGGACATTTTTAATAGAACCCATAATATTCTTACTTTTTAAATACTAAGAATGGCAAATCAGGTTGTTGAGAGAATTAAATGAGACACGTGAAAAATGTTGTGTGGACACAGAAACCTGTAAGTGGCATCTAGTACAGCTAGTGAAATAATTGATGACATTAATATCCCAGAACTCTGCTAGATATTAAGTATAGAATAGCAGGAAAAACAAGTACTCAATCCTTAGTATATATGGATAGAAATCAACTTGCAAGTGGCCTTGTTTCTCAGATGAATAAGCCACCAAAGGACAAAGTAGTGTGAGCATAAGATGAATGTGAGCTGGGCCCAGAGTTGTTTGACCATGGCCAGTTGATTACTGCTAACCTGGAGGAAGCAGGTGATGAGGTGGAAGGCTCACCAAGTCTCTCCACACCCTCTTTCTACATGTCGTCTAGGTTTTCACAGATGTAGTCTCAAATGGGTAACACAGGATTAGGATTATGCATCTTTTTTTGTTTTTGTTTTGTTTTTACAATTTTATTTTTAATTTTTAATATAATTTTTTATTTATTACAATTTATTCACTTTGTATCCCAGCTGTAGCCCCCATCTTCATCCCCTCTCAACTACTCTCCCTCTCTCTTCTCCTCCCACGCCCCTCCCCCAGTACACTGATATGGGAGGACTTCCTCCCCTTCCATCTGACTCTAGCCTATCAGGTTGCATTGTCTTCCTCTGTGGCCTGGTATGCTGTTCCCCCTAAGCAGGAGGTGATCAAAGAGCCAGCCACTGAAACAGGGGCTGTCTCTGACAGGATTATGCATTTTAAACAAAAACTTCCTCCCCAAACATAGAGACTGAAACACTCCAAGGCCAAGCACAATGTCTGGCACCATTTTTCCTTACAGGCCAAATAAATACGATGTTCCATCATGCTTTGTGGAAAGGCTAACCTCGGATTGCATCTTTGACAAGGGCAAAGAAATTCATCAACTGAAAACAATGATCCCATGTGCTCTCTAGGGAGCTATTATGGGATCTGAGATCAGCGTGGGACCATTTTGTTCTACTAATTATACTATGCCTTTTGTTTACTGCGGGTGGTGGTGGTACATGTGCTGTAGATCATTTGTGGAGATCAAAGGACAACTTGTGAAACTTCTCTCTTTTTACCATGTGATCCTGAAAATCAAACTCAGGTTGGTGGTAGGGTTTGGTGGCAAGTATCTTAAGTCACTGGACATCTCTGCAGCCTGTCCCAACCACAGAGCCATCTCCCCTGCCTGTCACATTCATTCTAGTGAAATATACACACATTCTACAGGGCTGAATCCTGTTATAATAGCTGTGCTCTTCAAAGTTTAAGTTGCATCACTCCAGACACATGAATCTTTTTTTCCAGCTGTAAGGAGGGCTACATGACTGGGAGTTGTGATCACCCATGGCAGATGGGCTTAAGAACTGGCTGTATACTGGTCCCAAAAGGTTTAGGAGAGGTTGGCTGGTTTCCTTTGCCATCAGCCTGCTAGGAACCATTCATGGACAAGTTAGTCTTTACTTCTCATTGTTTATAAAGGTTGTCATGAGCTCAGCTGAGTTTCATCCTACTTTCAATCTAAACCGAACCCATATGCTGTGAGTAGTCCTATTGTTGAACTCTTCAGATGTCTATCAAAAGGTATCTTCTGTTTGCTCACGCAACCCTGAAAGGTGCAGTAGGGAAAGGTATCTGTGTGTTTTAAGGTATGTCAGCATAGGCCTTTCTAAAACTGCATTTTCTCAGCATACATGTTGAATCTATAGAAGAGAAAAACAGGTGAGAGGACACAAGGATGATTAAAAATGCACTTGCCCCCCCTTTTTATCTTTAGTCATTAAAAAACCTCAAAGTAACAGGAATCCAGTGACTTGTGGTGTGGTTGAAGGTGTCAACTGGAAGGACTCACCATTAGGGCAAACTCTCAAATGACTTCCAGAATGACTCATTTGGCGTTATCACAAGCGTCTGTTTTGTGCAATGCTCTAAGCAAGAACAAATAAAAATAGTGGAAGAGGAAGTTAATGGACATCCGGTATTAGGGTTTTTCCATGGAAATTGATTTATTGTTCACAAGTCTATAAATTCAATTTACCTCTATGTCTTCCTGTATTGATACAAATGCCACGGATCCAGGGAAGGCTTACGCAGATATGCTTGGCAAGCACTTCCCATTTTTCTTTCTCAATTAGATGAGCAAAATTGCATTAAAGCCTGCTCTGCTTTGAAAGCTCATAAATATATCTTATATCCACTGTCTGAATAAATGTAGAGACATGCAGGCAGCTGCCCTGCTACCCCAAGCCTGCAGCGCTCACACACATTCCTTTATTTATTTATTTATCTATCTATCTATTTATTCATCTATTTATTTATTTATTTATTTATCTACTTATTTATTTATTTATTTATTTATTTATTTATTTATTTATTTATTTA
>NW_026585626.1:13442962-13624394 GCF_907164565.1 Psammomys obesus | reverse complement strand
TATTTATTTATTTATTTATTTATTTATTTATTTATTTATTTATTTATGGAGCTGATTTTTACTGGAAATCCTTGTCAGCTAGAAGGGACTTTTCCAGGTTTATTTTATGGAGTCCAAGAAACAATTGATTTTCTTACACTTACTTGTGCTTTAGCATTTGAAGGCTGAATCAAGAAAGCTTGTTACAGCTAGATTTCAAAGATAGCTTTGGAGAAAGCTTTCATTCATTCATTACTCATTCATTCATAAATTTATTGTAAGGTAATTGCCACAAATGTACTAATTTTCCTTAATGTGGTGAAAAAAGAAATTAAAAGAGACAATTACAGAGACCCATAACTTGCCAAAAAAATTGCAGAGAATGAATAATAAATTATGGGTTACCTAACTCAAATTAATATATTTATACACAGCATTACACAAAAGGCTCAGAGAAAATAGTAGAAAAGGGGGTGTAAAGGTTATAAGAGCCAAAGAAACAGATGTTTGATTTAAGATGGTGTCTTCTGTTTATAACAGGAAAATCTTCCCCATGGAATCTCAAAACTATAGTTGCCTTAATATGACCCACTTAATGATGATATTAGTTGGCATACTATGACAGGTTAGGGAAATCTCATTGGGTCTCACTGTAGGTAAAGAATTGCAGCAATTAATAGCTGCTCAGAGAGAGGAATCAGTATCCCCCAAGCATGACTTTCCTGATAGGGTGTCTGATCTCAAGTGGCCAACCTTAAACCTTAAACCTTAAACCTTAAATTGCATATGAATAACCCTATATATACTCAGAAGATTATATGTGTTTTTTTTGGTTACACCAATAAAGTATAAGAGATCAAGAATTTCAGAGGGAGTGCATGGCTTGAAAGGAACTTTGAGAATGGCACTGATGGGTGGAAATAATGTCAATATAGCAAAAACATAGCAACAGTCTCAAAAAATTAAATTGTACAGAAAATTAAAAACCTAAACATCAGTTTTACTCTACATTCATTTTATAACCAGAATGCTGAAGTTCAAAAAATTCAACTGTCCTTAGCTAGCTAATGGTAATGCTATGATGAGTATGAGACTTCGTGCTTGGGGAAAAACTGCCACAGGATATGCTGCACCCTCTACTTCATTTGACCCCATGATACTCATTTCACAGTGGCAACTCTGCATCCCAGGAAGCCTTTCAGGAGTAGGAATCCTGGGGCACTTGGCGAGTGTATAAGTTGCAGTGTGATGATTTCTGGGAGCATATGTAGACGTTCTTGAGTTTTTTAATGTGAAGAATAAAAGGACTTGCAGCTTTCAAAGCAGGATTAAGGGAAGCCCAACTGGCTAGCTCTCAGCTTAAAACATCTGGTTCAAGGTGAGATGCAGACATTCTAGTCTAATGGAAATAAGAATTTATTCTAGTGTCATCACTGAGTCATGTATTATTCTACAATAAAAATGAACTGCCAAAATAAATCCTACATTCCCAACACAAAGACTATCAGTGTTTCAGGTGGCGGATGTGACGATTACAACAGTCTGCTATTTACATTGTGCAACTGTATTGAAGTGACACACAATGCTCTATGCTTCAGAGACGCACATTTATTTAACTCAACTACAATAACAGCATGAATAGAAGTTTTGAAAGCCCAATGAAAAATTAAAAAAAAATCCGTAGCCTGAATTGATCATTACACATATATAGAATAATATGATCTTATTCCATCAATGTGTACAATTAGTATCTCCTAACTAAAAATAAAACATACAGATATTTTGATCAGTTCTGACAAAGCAAAGCAGATGCAAGAGGTGAGCATGTTATAAAATGTGTCCAACAATATATTATCATTATATATATGTATGTCTGCCACAGAATAAAATAATTATTGATAGAATTTTCCTGAAATTCCTAAAATTGGAGACATGTAGATTACCAGTGAATAAAATACAGATAGCAAGTGATTTCTATTATTATGGAAACAAATCCTAAAGTTAAGTCTAAACTGCAAAAGGATCCCACAGGACATCCCGAAGAACATGCTCACTTTTCACCCACAATTTTTATTGGTCTGCAAAGACTGTTTCAGTCTGACTCATATAGCTGCATCTCTGAGCCCTTGAGCCCCTTCTGCACATTGGTGATGGGGCTACAGGAAGCATCTTTAGGAAGCCCCAGGGAAATCAAGACAAACAAGGGAGCCTCATTTGTTTAATTAGTGAGTGATTTTATCTATCAGTGAGCTCTGCCAATCCCGATGGTCTCATAAACTGACTGAACTATTATCTTAATCCAATTTTCCTTGGAAAAAATATGAATTCACACAAGGTACTCAACCAAAATAACAACAACAAAATCCAAAAGATTTTTTATGCTAAGAATCCCATTAAAAAAAAATCAATGGGAAAACATGCTCTCACTTCTGTTGGGACTTTTAGCTGTGGAAAGGTTGATGACCCTTCTCAGCTACAGAACTAAGGTGGTGTGGTTTCTAGTTAACCTCATTCGGAGGAGGAGACTTGGCTACATCTCTGGAAAAAAATGGCTTGCACAGCTCTGAAATGAGTTTGCTGTTATAATCATGTTCTCTAAATTCTGAAACCAATGTAGTTGGTACAACAAATGTGATAGATTGTGTCTGGGGTCACTATAGCCTTTATGCTATGGGGAATGCAGCAGCTAAAGCCACCTTCTTTAAGAAAGGGAAGAACATGAACCCTGTAAACATCTTTATATTGTTTGTCTGAATCATAACAGGACCACGGAGGAAAGTTGCTTTTATAGCCTTTTATGCTGTTCACCCCTCCCTCTTTGTTTGCCTGCCTCACCCCTCCCTCTTTCCCACCCGTTTTCTTTTTTCCCTGACTCACCTCTCCTTCCTCTTTCTCTGCCTCACCCCTCCCTTTTTGTTTTCCTACCTCATCTCCCTCCTTCTTTCCTTTCCTCCCTCCTCTCTCCTCTCTTCTGTTTCTCTCCCTCCCTGCCTTAATTCCCTTTCTCTTGCCTCCATCTCTCCTTCAATCCCTCTTTTCTTTTTCACTCCTTTTAATTTGCCTCTCCCCTTTTCTTTTTTAAAATAGATTTTCCATAAAATTATTTTTATAATAGAATCAATTTAGTTCTGCTTTGGTTTTCTTTACTTTTGTAAAATGACATCTTGGCAAAGTGACCACCGACAGAAACATAACTTGAACAAGAGCACTAATAGACTTGCTAACTTCGAAGGGGAAAAGCTCAAAAGGCTCAACCAGAGACACATTACTACTGGCAACTAAGGAACACTGAAAGCCTTCCCAGGGAAGAGGAGCACTATCCAACACCAAGTTTTCAGCTCTGAAAACATGTGAACACTAACACTATAAAGACTGAGCAGACTGTTTTTATATATTCATGTGACAACAATTAACAATAAGAGGTTATGAATTTTAAAGAGAGCAAATGGAGTGAATGGGGGGGGCTTGGGAAAAGGAAAAGGTAGACAATGATGTAATTATATTATAATATAAAAAAATCTAAATCACACATTGTATCCAGTAGCTTGGAAACCTAACAAGTATATACATATGTAAAGAAAACCAGAATCATGAATGTATATCATGTTTACTTACTCTTATAAATCTTATATTGCAAGGATTCGCCTACTATGTTTTAAAATAAATCTAAAGTCTATTCTGAATAATAGTTCTATTTTGATGAATGAACAAACAAAACCATATGTATTTCTGGCAGGCAACATCATATATGTCTAAATTTGGAATGACTATATTAAACTAGTAAGGCACCTGCTGCGTAATGTGATCGTTAATTTTTGTGTAAGAACATTTAAAATTTATCTTCTTTGTTTTCAAGCATATGTATGTGGCTAATAAGATTGTACAATGTATCTGAATTTATTCATTTGATATAACTAAGTTTTAACTATCATCTCCTTAATCCCAGTTTATTGTGGCTAGTGTAGGCATCTTTTAGTCTCAGTAGTTTGATATTTGAAAATATATCAAATTGCATGCCCTTTCACCCTCCCAGATAATCTCTTTCATGATTCCTTGGGACATAAGGAATATTTCTGTAATTATTCTTGTCCTTTCCTCTCTCTCTCCAGTGTAATTTTACCTGGCTTGAGTTGTGTCAGAGTTTGGACATAGTCACATTATCATGCTACACATGAAAGGGTCAGAACATCAGTTAGATGCACTTGGTCCTTCTTTGACTTCCTGTCTACACAGAACCCACCCCAAATCTTGCCTATCCCCCAGCACATGCTAAGCCTTAAGTCCTCCTGAAATAACAGTTGGGAGGCTGCAAGGGTGGAGCTCCTGCTGGGGACACAGGACTATTCTCTTTCTCATTGTTCTAAGGCCTCTTGAGAACCTTATTAAAGTATAACTGCTATCTTCAAAATGATAGCAGTGAATTTCAAGTCATTTTCAAACATCAAGATTCAGAGATATGGGTCTTTCCACAAAGTTTCAGTACAAGTCCAGAAGTAGGCAAAAGCATAGTAATTAGGCCTAATTAGTCAGAAACTGCCACATGATTGACAAAGCCTTACTATGCATTTTCTTTTTTATAAATGTGTAAGCAGAATGGGAAAGCCAGTGGGGGAGAGGAATGGTGAGCTTAATCAATGGATACTATTTTACATGCTGTGAAGAGTTCTGTGATGTTCATGTACCATAGGATGGTGTCTAGATAACATTGGTGTGGCATATATTTCAAATCTCTAGGAGGAAAGATTTTGAATGCTTTCATCATAAACGATAAGTGCTTAAGCAAGTATTTTTACATTGACGAGCCTTGTACTATGCACACATGTATCAAAACATCATGTCCCCTTAGAAATGTGTTTTTATGTGTCAGTTTAACTTAAATTAAAATTTTTATATGAAAACAGAAACTAATTAACAATTAATTCCATCTAGAATTTTGCCTGGCATAAATTTGGAAGATACCCTTCCTCCTAGTACCTGCCATGGCAACCTTTAGAGGAGAGAAGCCTGCTGATAATGTGCCATTCTCTCTTTGATCTCAGTGTCTTGTAGTGCCTCATAGAGAACTCTGAGCACTGCCACTAACTAAGCCTCTCTTAGAAATACATGCCGTCTGTTCTCTTTAAAGAGTCAAAAGGACACCCAAGAGATTGACTATCCTCAGACTTCCCATACCAGCCCATTCCTGAGAGTGTCCCCTCTTCACTCTAGGGCAGCCAGTAGTGAAGAAAGGCTGGTAGTGATACACACTCTTTTTCCAGAATAGAACCAAACCCCAAGCTGTTCTGTCTGGGAAGACCTATGTTTCCACTTCCTGTGTATGGACTGCCCTTGACTTGAACCCCCTCTAGCCATGTGATAAGAAATCTGGTGAATATCAATAGGAACTTATTTTTTTCTTCTATTCCCTTCTTTATAGACCAAGAAACATAAGACTCCACTCTGCTGTCATTATCTAGTCCTTTCACTGACCTCTGTTGATCAAGACTCTGCTTTGTTATTCATAGTTTTACATTTGAAGTCATCCTCTTATCCTCAACCCACATACTTCCTTCAGACACATCAGTAGTGGGACAGGTACCTGTACTAGCCTCATATTAGTAAGTATTTTGCAGCCATTTAAAACACCAAGGGACATCTTGAGTCTCCAGGTGCCCAGACTCAGTGGAGGGTGCTGAAAATATACTACTGGTGATATGTCTTTCAAGCTCACTTGTTCAAAGGATTCCCTGAGAGGTGCAATGACCAATTAGGCACAGAGGTGGGTCCAGTGTTCCAACCCGAGATTCTTTAAACAGTCCCCTGGGCCTCATAAAGAAGTAATTTCTGCTCATTGGCACAGGAGACAACTTCCTGAACAGAACACCAACAGCACAGGCTCTAAGAGCAACAGTCAATAAATGGGACCTCATGAAACTGAAAAGCTTCTGTAAAGCAAAGGACACTGTCGTCAGAACAAAACGACAGCCTACAGATCGGGAAACGATCTCCACCAACCCTATATCTGACAGAGGACTAATATCCAGTATATATAAAGAACTCAAGAAGTTAAACAGCAACAAATCAAGTAATCCAATTAAAAAATAAGATACAGCGCTAAACAGAGAATTCTCAGTAGAGGAATATTGAATGGCACAGAAACACTTAAAGAAATGTTCAACCTCCTTAGTCATCAGGGAAATGCAAATCAAAACGACCCTGAGATTTCACCTTACACCCATCAGAATGGCTAAGATGAATAACTCAAGTGACAACACAAGCTGGAGAGGTTGTGGAGAAAGGGGAATCCTCTTCTACTGCTGGTGGGAATGTAAACTTATACACCATTTTGGAAATCAATCTGGTGCTTTCTCAGACAATTAGGAATAGAGCTTCGTCAAGATCCAACTATACTACTCCTAGGCATATATCCAAAATATGCTCAAGTATACAACAAGAACATCTGCTCAACCATGTTTGTAGCAGTTTTATCTGTAATAACCAGAAGCTGGAAACAGTCCAGATGCACCTCAGTTGAGGAATGAATACAGAAATTGTGTACATCTACACAATGGAATATTACTCAGCGTTAAAAAAACAGGGAAATCATGAAATTTGTAGGTAAATGGTGGGACCTGGAAAAGATTATCCTGAGTGAGGTATCTCAGAAACAGGAAGACATACAGAGTATATACTCACTCATAAGTGGATATTAGACATATAATATAGGATAAACATACTAAAAATCTGTACACCTAAAGAAGCTAATCAGGAAGGAGGACTCTGTCTAAGATGCTCAATCCCCATTCAGAAAGGCAAAGAGGATGGACATTGGAGGAGGGAGAAAACGGGAACAGGACAGGAGCCTACCATAGAGAGCTTCTGAAAGGCTCTACCCTACAGGGTATCAAAGCAGATGCTGAGACTCATAGCTAAACTTTGGGAAGAGTGCAGGGAATCTGATAGAAGAAGTGGGAGACAGTAAGACCTGGAGAGGACAGGAGCTCCACAAGGACAGCAACAGATCGAAAAAGTCTGGGTACAAGGGTCTTTTCTGAGACTGATACTCCAGCAAAGGACCACTCATGGAGATTGCCTGGAACCACTGCACAGAGGTAGCCTATGGCAGTTCAGTATGCAAGTAGGTTTCATAGTAATGGGGACAGGGACTGTCTCTGACAGGAATTGATTGGCCTGCTCTTTGATCACCTCCCCCTGAGGGGGGAGTAGCCTTACCAGGCCAGAGAGGAAGACAATGCAGCCACTCCTGATGAGACCTGATAGACTAGGATCAGAGGGAAGGGGGGGAGGATCTTCCTTATCAGTGGACTGGGAGTGGGACACTGGTGGGGAAGAGGGAGGGTGGGATTGAGAGAGGAGGAGGGAGGGAGGTACAGGGGGGATACAAAGTGAATAAACTGTAATTAATTAAAAAAATTAATAGAAGAAAATGATAGTAAAAAAATGTAAAATGACATTAAAAAAAAAGAAGTAATTTCTGACTTATCCAACTAGATCCTCGTGGGCTCCACTTTTAGTGAGAACTGCTCAGTTTTGACCTAGTTAACTAGACTTCAGTTGTCATGTTCTTGAGGACACTCTTTTATCAGGTTGGGGGCATTTTCTTCCATTTCTAAAATGTTGAGAACTTGAGAGCTTTTATCACAAAAGAATATTTAATTTGGTACTTGGAAACAGAAGATTATTACAATCACATTTGGTAGATTTAATTTACCAATATTTTGTGGAGAATTTTTAAAATCTATTTATGAGGGGTATGGATTGATGGCTTTGTCTTTATTTTATATTGTTCTTGTTTGTTGCTAGTTTCATGCATTTGTGTAGAAAGTACACTTGATTATCCTGTCTTGTGAGATAGTTTGTATGAGATTTGCAAAGCATGGAGTCCTATGGCCCTGGATGACGTGGCAAGCTCTAGTAATGGTGATTCATATCCCTCTCTGAATTGCCTTATTCATAAGATGTGTTCAAACACGAGACAGAAGCCACCCCTACTAATAACTGGTGTACATCATGGCAGTGTGACTTGTTCTATTAATAAAGAAGAAGTACTTAATTAACTTGATTCATTTAGCAGTCTCTCAGGGTGACAGATTAGCTGCTGAATATATTAATCATGTGTATCAGCTAGTGTGGAAAGAACAGAGATGTTATTACAGACCTGTGTCAAAATGGCTTCTACTACCAAGTCATAAAGCTGAGGCATTGGCAGGGAATGCTGTGTTTATAGATCCTGTCCACCTACAGCACTTGCACTGAGCATTTCCTCTGCTGAATTATTTCACGGTTAGGTCTACTCAAGTACCTCTTCCAGTATGGCTAATTAAAGACAGATGTAGGGAGGAAGATCACACCAGAGTGCCAATATTTAGCTAGATGATCCCTTGCAGCCTATTGAGTGGGAGGCTGTATATGTTCTAAAATGACAAGTTATTTTCAAGGTGTCAACTTGTTTATGAAAGATTCTTAATAGCCACTTGTCCTTTCCCTTTATTTGCTGTCTTAGTGTTCAGATTAATTCATTTAATCACTTGCCTGAGGATCCTACAGTTCTATACAGCAGAAAATGAAAAAAAAAATGTAGGTACGAGAGGTGATGGTTAAAAATTACATTTCAAAAGTATTCTTTGCACGTTTAAACTTTTAACATTTTTCTCTCAATGCATTTGAAGAGAAAACTTTCAAGATGGATATTTGAATAGACACTATCACAGATAAGAAAAATAAGCCTCCTGCTCCCCAAGTTAAACTGCTAAATTAAGATTGAAGTTCAAGTTTACCCAATTCCTGTACTTTTTAAATTTTTTTAAAAAATTTATTTATTTATTCACTTTACATCCTGCTTGCAACCACCACCCTCCTCTTCTCCTGGTCCCACATGCTCATCGTCTTCCCCCCTTTCCTCTCCCCTTCTCAGAAAAGGAGACCCCCCATCAATCTACACTAGCACATCAAGTTGCTTCAAGACTAAGCATATCCTCTTCCACTGAGGCTTGGCTAGTAAGTGGCCACTACAGTCTCCATGTCCCCAATGTCAGGAGTCTCAGCTAGAGACTCCCCTATATCCTCCTAGGAGCCTATACTGTCATCAGACTCTAGCTTGTCTCAGAGAGGTCCATACCCTCTTTCCGTCTCTAAATCCTCTTGCCTCCTGCCTTTGCACTCCACATCTGAACCTCATCCTCACTTTCCTCCCTAATCCTTCTCTTACACTGTTCCCTCCCTTCAACCACTTCTTCTGTTTATTCTATTTTCTCCTTCTGAGTGAGAATCAAGCACCCTCCCTTGGGTCCTCCTTGTTACTTAGCTTCTTTGGGTCTATGAATTGTGGTATGGTTATCCTGTACTATATGGACCATAGCCACTTATAAGTGAGTTTATACCACGTCTTTTTGGGTCTGGGTTACCTCACTCAAGATATTTTCTAGTTCCAACAATTTGCCTGCAAATTTCATGCTTTTCTTGTTTTTAATAGCTGAGTAGTATTCCACTGTGTGAAGGTATCACATTTTCTGTATCCTTTCTTTGGCTGAAGGGCATCTGGACTGTTTCCAGTTTCTGGCTATCATAAGCAAAGCTACTATGAACAAGGTTGAGCAAGTGTCCTTGTTGTATGGTGCAGCATCTTTGGGGTATATGCCCAGGGATAGTATAGCTGGGTCTTAAGGTAGAACTTAAGGTAGAACTTCCCAATTTTCTTAGAAAGCACCAGATTGATTTCCAAAGTGGTTGTATAAGTTGGCACTCCTGCTAGAAATGAAAGTGTGTTCCCCTTGCTCTGCATCCTAGCCAGCATGTGCAATCACTTGAGTTTTTTATCTTAGGCATTCAAATTGGTGTAGGATGGACTTAGAGTTGTTTTGATTTTCATTTCCCTGATGAATAAGGACACTGAGCATTTCTTTAAGTGCTTCTCAGGCACTAGAGATTCCTCCATTGAAAATTCTCGGTTTAGCTCTGTACCCCATTTTTAATTAAATTAAATTAATATTAAATTATTTTCCAATATATCCCAATTGAAGCAACCTCCTTCAACTACTCCCAGTCCCACCCTTCCTCCCTATTCCTCCCTATTCCCTCCCCCTAGTACACTGAAAGGAAGAGTTCTCCTTCCTCTGCTCATAGCTTATCAAGTCTCATCAGGACTGCCTGGATCTTCTCTCTCTGTGGCCTGGCAAAACCTCATTGCCACCAGCAGGGATCAAAGAGTAGGCAATCGAGTTGACAGAGGCAGCCCCTGCTCCCCTTACTCAGAAGTGGTAGAAGAGAGAGAACATAATGGGAACCTATTATAGAGGGTCTGAAATGTGCCACCCAACAGGAGATCAAAGCAGATGCTGAGACTCACAGCCAAACTTTGGGCAGAGAAGAGAGTCTTATAGATGAAGGGTGTGGGGGCAGAATATAAGGGCATAGAGAGGACAGGAGTCCCTCAAGGAGACAAATAAAACTAAAACCCAGGGGATTCTGAGACTGATGCATCAACCAAGGACTGTGCATGGAGAAGACCTAGATGCCCTGCTCAGATGTAGCCGACTGGCAGCTCAGTCTCCATATGGGCCTGTACCCCATATTTTAACTGGATTATTTGGTTTGTTGGTGTTTAATTTCTTGAGTTTTTTAAAAATAAATTTTGTATATTAGCGCTTAGTCAAATGTGGGGCTGAAGATCTTTTCCCAACCGGTAGGCTGTCATTAAGTACAATTGACAGTGTCCATTGCCTTACAGAAGCTTTTCAGTTTCATGAGATCACATTTATTAATTGTTGATCTTAGTGCTGAGCTGTTGGTGTTCTATTTAGGGAGGCTGGATATTCCTGGGATCAGGCAGTGCTCCTTGGGATGGTGGGTAGGGCTGTGGGTTGGACTTTTGAATTCAGGGAATAGCCTGCAGCCCTCCTCTGCTGTGACCCAGTTGGATCTACTGGCCACAGCATATATTTTTTGTGTAGTCTGCTGGGACTTCCCTGACCAAAAACTCCAAGAAAGTTATTCGGATATTTGGTATATACCCTATATATCCTGGGAGTACATTGTTACCTTCTAGCACACACAAAAATGTGTCCTTGTGTCAACTCCAAACATCCTTATTGTTAGTTTTCTATTTCCTCCTTCTTCATTTGAATTATCTTTTCTACACTTTCTCCTATTAAAGCACTCCCACCCATTTTTTCCTGTTTCTTCTTTCATAGCACCTGAGATCTTATGTGATCTTATATACACCCTGTATCTCTGGAACTCCTTCTCTCTTTTTACCCTCATGGTCTTTATTCAGTTTTCTGGTTTTGGTGGTTATTCTATGTTATATTTTCACAGCTGGGGATTTAGAGCTGGGAATCACAAATGAGAGAGAACATGTGCCATCTGTCTTTCTGGGTCTAAATTATGTCAGTCAGCCTATGTCGCAGTGGTTGTACCTTTGTGTGGTTTTGGTGTTACAGTAACAATAGCTTCATAGATGGAGATTTGGAATGCTTCTTGTTAAAATTGTTCTGAATAATTTGGGAAGTATTTCTTGTAGCTATTAATTCTTTTTTATATATTTTATTTTTATTAATTACAGTTTATTCACTTTGTATCCCACCTGTAGCTCCCTCCCTCTTCCCCTCCTAATCCTACCCTCTCTCCCTCTTCTCCACCCATGAGCATCCCCCAGTCCACTGAAAGGAGAGGTCCTTCTGACACTAGTCTATAAGGTTTCATCAGGAGTGGCTTCATTGTCTTCCTCTGTGGCCTGGTAAGGCTGGTCCTGCCTCAGGGGAAGGTGATCAAAGAGCAGGCCAATCAGTTCATGTATCAGAGGCAGTCCCTCTTCCCATTACTAGGGAACCCACTTGGACACTGAGCTGTCATGGGCTACTTCTGTGCAGGGGTTGTAGGTTATATCCATGCATGGTCCTTGTTTGGAGTATCAGTCTTACAAAAGACCCCTGTGCCCAGATTTTTTGGTTATGTTGCTCTCCTTGTGGAGCTCCTGTCCCCTCCAGATCTTTCTATCACCCCCTTCTTTTATAAGATTCCCCGCACTCTGCTCAAAGTTTGGCTATGAGTCTCAGCATCTGCTTTGATACCCTGCTGGGTAGAGTCTTTCAGAGGCACTGTGTGGTAGACTCCTGTCCTATTCCCTGTTTTCTCCCTTTTCTGATCTTAGCCATTCAGATGGGTATGAGGTGAAATCTCAGGGTCAGTTTGATTTGCATTTCTCTGATGACTAAGGACATTTAAGTGTTTCTCTGCCATTCGATTTTCCTCTACAGAGAATTCTCTGTTTAGCTCTGTACCCCACTTTTAATTGGAATTATTTGATTTGTTGCTGTTTATCTTCTTGAGTTCTTTATATATTCTGGATATTAGCCCTCTGTCAGATATAGGGTTGGTGAAGATTCTTTCCCAAACTGTAGGCAGTCATTTTGTGCTGACAACTGTGTCCTTTGGTTTACAGGAGCTTTTCAGTTTCATGAAGTCCCATTTATTGATTGTTGCTCTTAGAGCCTGTGCTGTTGGTGTTCTTTTCAGGAATTGTCTCCTGTGTCAATGAGTTCAAGGCTCTTCCCCACTTTTTCTTCTAACAGGTTTAGTGTGTCCATTTTTAGAGTGAGGTCTTTGATCCACTTGGATTTTAGTTTTGTGCAGGGTGATAAGTATGGATCTATTTGCATTTTTCTACATGTAGACATCCAGTTGGACTAGCACCATATCTTGAAGCTGCTATCTTTTTCCCATTGTATGGTTTTGGCATCTTTGTCAAAAATCAGGCTTCCATAAGTGTGTGGGTTTATTTCAGGGTCTTCTCTGTTTGATTCCATTGATCCACCAGTTGGTTTCTATGCCAGGACCATGCAGTTTTTATTACTGTTTCTCTCTGGTACAGCTTGAGATCGGGAATGGAGATACCTCCAGAAGATCTTTTATTGTAGAGGATTGTTTTGGCGATTCTGGGTTTCTTGTTATTAAATATGAAGTTGAGAATAGTTCTTTCAAGTTCCATAAAGAATAGTGTTGGTAATTTGATGGGATTTGGATTGAATCTATAGATTGCTTTTTGTAAGATGGCCATTTTTACTGTTAATCCTGCTAATCATGTTAATCCTGCCAAGCCATGAGCACGGGAGATCTTTCCATCTTCTATACCTTCTTCTATTTCTTCAGAGACTGATCATTTTTTCATACAAGTCTTTGACTTGCTTTCTTAGAATCACACCAAGGCACTTTATGTCTTTTGTGTGTATTGTGAAGGGTGTTGTTCGTCCTTATTTCTTTTTCAGCCCTTTTGTCTTTTGTATACAGGAGGGCTGCTGATTTTTTTGAGTTAATTTTGTATCCAGACATTTTTTGAAGGTGTTTATCAGCTGTAGGAGATCCCTGATAGAATTTTTGGGGTCACTCAGGTATACTATCATATCATCTGCCAATGATACTTTGATGTCTTCCTTTCTAATTTGTATCCCCTTGGTCTCCTTTAATTGTCTTATTGCTCTAGCTAAAACTTCAAGAACTATGTTGAAGAGATATGGAGAAAATGGGCATCCTTGTCTTGAGCCTGATTTCAGTGGGAATGATTTAAGTTCCTCTCTGTTTAATTTGATGTTGGCTATAGGTTTGCTGTATATTGCCTTTACTATGTATAGGTAAATGCCTTGTATCCCTGATCTCTCCAAGACTTCAAACATGAATGGATGTTAGATTTTGTCAAATGCTTTTTCAGCATCTAAGGAGATTATCATGTTTATTTTTTTTTCTTTCAGTTTGTTCATATGGTGGATTATATTGATAGATTTCTGTATACTGAACCACCCCTGCATACCTGGGATGAAGCCTACTTGGTCATGGTGGATGATATCTTTGATGTGTTCTTGTATTCAGTTTGCAAGTATTTTGTTGAGTATTTTTGCATCAATGTTTATAAGGGAGATTGGCCTGAAATTATCTTTCTTAGTTGGGTCTTTGTGAGGTTTAGGTACCAAGGTGACTGTGGCTTCACAGAATGAGTTTGGAAGTGTTCCTTTTGTTTCTATTTTCTGGAATAGTTTGAATAGTATTGGTGTTAGTTCTTTGAAGGTCTGGTAGAATTCTGCACTGAAACCATCTGGCCCTGTCTGGCCCTGGTTTCTTTTTTTTTGGATGTGAGATTTTGATGACCACTTCTATTTACTTAGGGGATATAAGACTATTTAATTTATTTACCTGGTCTTGGTTCAGCTTTAGTAAGTGGAATCGATCAAGAAAATTGTCCATTTCATTTAGATTTTCAAATTTTGTGGCGTATAAGCTTTTGAAGTAAGACCTAATGATTGTTTGGATTTCCTCAGTTTCTGTCGTTATGCCCCCCCCCTTTTCATCTTGATTTTGTTGATTTGGGTGGTGTCTCTCTGCCTCTTCATTAGTTTGGCTAATGACTTGTCTATCTTGTTTATTTTCCCAAATAAACAGCTCTTGGTTTCATTGATTCTTTGAACTATTTTATTTGTTTCTAATTTATGGATTTCAGCCATGAGTTTGAGTATTTCCAGCCATCTACTCCTCATTGGTATGTCTTCTTCTTCTTTTTCTTCTTCTTCTTCTTTTCTAAGCTTTCTGGTGAGTCATTAAGTTACTTGAATAAGATATTTTGAATTTCTTCTCGAAGGCACTTAGCACTATCAACATTCCTCTTAGCACTACTTTCATTGTGTCCCAAAAGTTTGGGTATGTTGTGCCTTCATTTTCATTGAATTCTAGGAAGACTTTAATTTGTTTCTTTATTTCTTCCTGACCCAACTGTCACTGAGTAGCCAGTAGTTCAGTTTCCATATAGGCTTTTTGCTATTTCTGTTGTTGTTGAGGTCCAGCATTAGTCCATAGTGGTCTGATAATCTACAAGGGATTATTCAATCTTCTTGTATCTGTTGAGGCTTGCTTTGTGACCAGCTATATGGTCTATTTTGGAGAGGGTTCCATGAGATGCTGAGAAGAATGTAAATTCTTTTGTGTTTGAGTGAAAGGTTCTGTAGAATGTCTGTTAGGTCCATTTGATTCATGACCTCTGTTAGAGTCATTGTTTCTTTGTTTAATTTGTTTTGTTGACTTGTCTTTTGTTGAGAGTGGGGTCTTGAAGTCTCCTACTATTAATGTCTGGGGATCTATGTGTGGTTTAAGTTTTATTAATGTTTCTTTTACTAATGTGGGTGTCTTTGTATTTGGGGCATTCTTCAGGATTGTGTTGTCTTCTTGGTAGAGTTTTCCTTTGATGAGTATGAAGTGTCCTTCACCATCTCTTTTTATTAATTTTGGTTGAAAGTCTATTTTATCAGATATTAGAATGGCTACTCCTGCTTGTTTCTTGGGTCCATTTGCTTGGAAAACTGTCTTCCAGCCCTTTACCCTCAGGTAATGTCTATCTTTTGTGTCTTAGGTGTGTTTCTTGTATGCAACAGATTGCTGGGTCTTGTTTTCTGTTAGTCTGTGTCTTTTTATTGGAGAATTGAGTCCATTGATGTTGAGAGAGATTAATGACCAGTGGCTGTTAGATCCTTTGATTTTTTTAAAATTATTTTTATTTTTAGTAATTACAGTTTATTCACTTTGTATCTGCCCTGTAGCTCCCTTTCTTCTTTCCCTCCCAATCTCACCTTCTCTCCCTCTTCCCCACCTGTGCCCCTCCCCCATTCCACTGTTAAAGGAGTTCCTCCTCCCCTTCCCTCTGATCCTAGTCTATCAGGTCTCATCAGGAGTGGCTGCATTGTCTTCCTCTCTGGCCTGGTAAGGCTGCTCCTCCCTCAGGGGGAGGTGATCAAAGAGCAGGCTAATCAGAGACAGTCCCTGTTCCCATTATTATCGAAGCCACTTTGACACTGAACTGCCATGGGCTACCTTTGTGCAGGGGTTTCAGGCAATCTCCATGAGTTGTCCTTTGCTGGAGTATCAATTTCAGAAAAGACCTCTGTACCAAGACTTTTTGGATCTGTTACTGTCCTTGTGGAGCTCCTGTCCTCTCCAGTTCTTACTGTCTCCCACTTCTTTTATCAGATTCGCTGCACTCTGCCCAAAGTTTGGCTATGAGTCTTAGCATCTGCTTTGATACCCTGCAGGGTAGAGCCTTTCAGAGGCCCTCTGTAGAGGGCTCCTGTCCTATTTCAAGTTTTTTCCCTCCTCCAATGTCAATCCTCTTTGCTTTTCTGAATGGGGATTGAGCATCTTAGACAGAGTCCTCCTTCCTGATTAGCTTTTTTAAGTGTACAGATTTTAGTATGTTTATCCTATATTATATGTCTAATATCCACTTATGAGTGAGTATAAACCCTATGTGTCTTTCTGCTTACTCAGCAATAAAAACAAGGAAATCATGAAATTTGTAGGCCAATGGTGGGAACTGGAATGTATCCTTTGATTTTGATGTTGGCTGTGGTAGTGTGTTTGTGTGCTTGGCTACTTTTAGTTTTTCTGTAGTGAGGTTATTTCATTCCTTTGTTTTTCCTGAATGTAGTTCACTTTCCTGGGTTGTATTCTTCCTTCTAGTGTCCTCTGTAATACTGCATTTGTGGGTAGGTATTGTTGAAATTTGTTTTTGTCATTGAATATCTTGTTTTCTCCATCTGTGATGACTGAGAGTTTTGCTGGGTATAGTAGCCTGAACTGACATCTGTGTTCTCTTAGGATTTGCATGATATCCATCCAGACCCTTCTGGCTTTCATAGTAGTCAGGTATGACTCTACTGTAATGGGTTTGCTGTTATATGTTACTTGGCCTTTTTCCCTTGCAGTTTTTAGTATTTTTCTTTGTTCTGTATATTTACTGTTTTAATTATTATGTGGTGGGAATATTTTCTTTTCTGGTCTAATTTATTAGGTGTTCTGTAGGCTTCTTGTATGTTTATAGGCCTCTCCTTTAAATTGGGAAAATTTTCTTTTATGATTTTGTTGAAAATATTTTCTGAGACTGGAATCTTCTTTTTCCTCTATGCCTATTACTCTTAGGTTTTGTCTTTTCATGTTGTCTTGGATTTCTTGGATGGTTTGTGCCAGGAATTTTTTAGATTTAATATTTTCTTTGATAGATACATTGATTTCTTCCATTGTATCTTCCATCTCTTGTAGTCTGTTGGTTATGTTTACCTCTGTAGTTCCTGTTTTCTTTCCTAAGTTCTTCCTTTCCATGATTTCCTCCATTTGTGTTTTCTTTAATTTTTCCAAGTCTGTCTTCAGATCTTGCACCATTTTTTTTATTTACTTCATCTGTCTGACTGTATTTCCTGTTTTTCCTTTAATTCCTTCAGTTGTTTCTTTGAACATTCCTCTGTTTCTTTTATTTCTTTCAGTGACTCAATTATTTCCTCTCTGAAGCCCACAGACTGTTTGGCTGCATCTTCCTGTATTTCTGTATGGATGCCCATACTTTGTTTGACTTTATCTTCCTCCATTTCTTTATGGATGGCCATTATTTGTTTGACCTTATCTTCTTCTATTTTTTTTACTGATGTCCATAACCTGTTTGACTTTACCTTCCTCTAATTCTTTATGCAATATATTTGTTTCCTCCACTATCCTCTCCTTTAGCATATATGTAAGGTCATCTTCTTGAATTTCACTTATGTTAGGGTGTCCAGGGCTACTTGTCCCTGGATAATTGGGTTTTGGAGATGTTATATTGCTTTGGCTTTTGTTAGTTGTGCTTTTATGCTGGCCTTTACCAATATATATCTGATGTTGACTGTTAGTTTTTTGTGCCTGCTAAAATCCTGGGGTGGGGAGAATCCCCTTGGCAGGGTTCTGAAAGAGGCCTCCTCAACTTTTTGGGTATGGTCAACCTAGTGTAGGTTCTTCTCAGGAATTGTCACAGTTCTCTGGCATATGGACCTGTGTGGTAACTGTGGTAGTCGGGGGAGCTCTCCTCTCACCAGGAGAAGTCCTGGAGATACCTGCCCTGTTGCTGGGTTTCTTGCTCTGAATATAGTGAGCTTGTGCTGGTGCTCTTACACTGTGTTTGCTGGGTACAGACCTCTTGAAAAACCAAGGAGCCCTGTGGTTTCGTCACTTTAGCTGGGGATAACTGGTTGTACGTGGGAGCAGTATCTGAGGGCTGCTCCAGTGGCTCTCAGGCTTATGTAGGTCTGAGGTCAGAGCTGTGTGCCCCAGTACCATAGTGGCAATCAGTGGCAGAAGGGCACAGCACTCATGTGTGCAGCAGGAGGCCTGAGCCTGGAGCCTGTGAGAACTAGAAACTTTTCCTGAGCTGGGTGTCCTGAGGTCGGAACTGATATTCCCCCCCCCCCCCGTGGGGTTTCTTCCCAATGGGGAGACCCAGTCTATTGTGTTTTTTGGTCCACAGTTCCATCTGGGATGGAGGGTAGAGCATGCAGTGGCAGGCAAGGAGCTCCACCTTGCTGGTGACTGGGTGCCTGTAGGAACCTGGGAACTTTTCTGGAGAACTTATTTGGGGGTAGGAGGGGGTTGGTTAAGTCCCCTGAGGTCGGACCTGCTATTTCCCTCACAGTGGGGTTTCCTCCCGACAGAGAAACCTAGTCTCTGGTGTCCTGGGGCCCACAGTTTTATCTGAGATGGTGAGTCAGGTGCCCAGGCAGGTCTCTGGGCTGTTGGCTGAGTACCCCAGTCTGGGCTGGCAGATGAGTGCCCACCAGACCCTGGGTCCTTTTCCAGGGATTGTCTGGGTGACCTGAGTTCGGTCCCGCTTGCTTCCTGCACAGTGGGGTTTTCTCTCAACTGGAAATCCAAGTCTCTAGTGTTGTGGAGCCTACAGTTCAGTCTGGGATGGTGATCAGAGCATGCAGGCACATGGCTCTGGTGCCTGCCAGGACCCAGGAACTCTTCCGGAGTTTAGTTGGGTGACCTGAACCTGATTGGTTCCCACACCATGGGGTTTCCTCTCATCTGGGGAACACAATCGCTGCTGTTTTAGGGCCCAGAGTTCAGTCTGTTGGTCACTGTGTAGTCCCTGCTGTGCTGCTGGTCAGAAACAGTGTCCTCCCAATACCGCCATCTTGGATCTCCCTTAGGTCTTCTTAGATGGAATTTGGAATGTTCCTTGTTTCTATTGTTCTTAATAATTTGGGAAGAATTTGTTGTAGTTCTTAGTTCTTCTTAGATTGATATTTGGAATGCTCCTTATTTCTGTTCTGAATATTTGAAAAAATTTGTTGTAGATCTTAGTTCCTCTTTGGCAGTCTGACAGAATTCTGCAGTAAATCCATTTGAACCTGGGATGTTCCTGGTGCTTCTGCTGTTTTATCTTCTCCTCCTTTTTTTCCTTCTTCCTCCTCCTTGTTTTTCTCCAGACAAGGTTTCTCTGTGTAGCCTTGACTGTCCTGAAACTCACTTTGTAGACCAGGCTAGCCTCAACCTCAGAGATCTGCCTGCTTCTTAGACCCAAGTGCTGGGATTAAAAGCATGTGCCACCATTGGGACCTGGATTTCTCTTATTCACAAGTACTTTTATTCCTCTTTCAATATTTTAATTTCTTATGGGTCTGCTTATGTTCCTTACACCTTGTTTAAGTTTGAAGGTTCAGATAAATGTAGAAATTCACTAATTTCTTTTATATTTTCTTGATAGTGTATGAGTTTTTAAAGTATTCCCTTGGAATGTTCTGAATCTTGACTTCATCTGTTATAATGCTTCTATGGTCATCTATGATTTTCTTAATTTTGGTCTCTTCTTTAATTTTATTTTTCCTCTTTTTTTCCTTCTTTTTTTTCCTTTCCTTTAAAAAATTTTTTCTTTATATCTTCCTTTTGTGCTAAAGGTCTCTCACTCTTAAATATCTTTTCAAAGAAACCAGCCCTCAGAGTCCTTTATTTTTTGAATTGTTTTCTTTGTTTTGATTTCATTATTTTTTCCCTAAGTTTTATTATTTCTTCTTGTCTAGTGGATTTAGGTTTGGTTTGTTAATATCTTTCCAAACTATTGAGTTGCGTAGTTCAAATATTTCTTTGAACTCGTTGTGTAAATGTATGCACTTGGTTAAAAATGTCTTTTTTAGGACTGTTTTTAATGTTTCTTGAGGTCTTTTTGTATTGTTTTCATTTTTTAAAAAATCATGATTTCTAAAAATTCTAGATTTTCTCTGACCCATTCACCATTCTGTAATGTATTGTTTAATATCCACGAGTTTCTGTATGTACTAGAGATCCATTGGCAGTTGATTTTATATTTCATTAAGTCCAGGAAGGATGCACAGAATTATTCCATTTTTTCTGTATTTGTTGAGATTTATTTTCTGTTCTAGTGTGAGATCAAATATAAAATATATGCATGGAACACTGAAAATGCAGTTTTTTTGGTGTTTGGATGAGCTATTCTTTATATACACCGTTCTTTGAAATTTATCAAGCTGGACTATGCAATTGTCCTGGAGTTTCTTCTCAGCTCCCTAAAATTGGTGTGATTAATCAGTGGTATTCCTGGGGATGGGCAGAACCATAATATTAGGGAAGAAACACTTCTTTAAAGAAACACTTTCATTACCCAAACACTTGTTGGGTAATGAAAACAAGGTTGGAGTGCAAGTGACTTAAAAACTGGCTTGGACCCTAATTAAGTATTCTCTCTAAATGAAATTGCATCTGAAAGCTTTGTTGTTCCATATGAAATAGATGATTTGCCATTTAGTAAAGGACAAGGTCCAAGGATGATTAATTAATGCAATCTATGATGTAGTTCTATTAAGAAAACCCTTTGGAATTCCTTGTGGTTATGACAATTTCTTCTAAAGGTAATCACAAGTAATATATGGCCAGTATGAATTGAGGTTATGCTTATAATTTAGGACAGGCAGCAGTCCATACAACAAGAAGTAATTATCTGTATTCATTTTGATGAGGAGCATTAGCTAGAGTGCTGAATAGTTTTATGTCACCTTAACACAATCTGGGGTCATTGTGGAGAATGAATCTAAACTGATAAAATGCACCCACCAGATTTCCCTGTGGTACATTTTCTCAATTGATGATTGATGTGGGGATGCCCAGCTCACTGTGGTGGTCCTAAGTTCTATAATAAAGCAGGCTGACCAAGCTATGGAGAACAAGCCAGGAGGCACTACTCCTTCATGGCTTGTACATCAGTTCCTGTTTCTAGGTTTTTGCTGTGCTTGAGCTCCTGCCCTGATTGTTTCCTTCAATGATGGATTATGATGTGGAAGTTAAGGAAAATAAATCCTTTTCTCCACAACTTTGTATGCCTAAGGTATTTAATCAAGCAATAGAAACCCTTAGATAGTTGTGGGGGAACTGGCCACAAGTGACTAGCCTCTCATTCCTGCTGCAACTGTCTCTACATCTGGGTGTACAGAGTTATCAATAACACTAAAGGATCACATAGTTAAAGGATCATGTATTTAAAAGTGTGAAATCAGGCTTGAGGAGAAAGGTCAGAACACTTATCTTTGGCTTCTTGTTAGGACACACACAACTGTAGAGTCACCGAGTAACCCAAAATTGCCTCATAGGGTGTACATGGCAGGTGACAGAGCAAAGGAAGACAAGAAGAAATGCAGACAGTATGGGAGAACCAGGTACTTAGAGTCTTAGTAGTACTTAGAGTACTTAGTAGCATGAAGCAAACAAACTCAGCATTTGGATTTTGGGTAATACATTTGTGTGTTATAAGATATTTCCCTAAAGTTATTAAGATTCACAAACAGGGCTAGTCATCTAAAGTATTCTCTGAAGACAAGCCAAAGACAAGACTTCTGACTGTAATAGGTTCCCCTGAGGACCATGTGGGGTCCCTGCACCCCTTTGCAGCCCCATGCTGTTTGTTGGAGACTTGTAGGCTATGCTTGTTATGAAACAGATGTGTTGTTAGGACACACACAACTGTAGAGTCACCGGGTAACCCAAAATTGCCTCATAGGGTGTACATGGCAGGTGACAGAGCAAAGGAAGACAAGAAGAAATGCAGACAGTATGGGAGAACCAGGTACTTAGAGTCTGTAGCATGAAGCAAACAAACTCAGCATTTGGATTTTGGATAATACATTTGTGTGTTATAAGATATTTCCCTAAAGTTATTAAGATTCACAAACAGGGCTAGTCATCTAAAGTATTCTCTGAAGACAAGCCAAAGACAAGACTTCTGACTGTAACAGACTACAAAATATTAGAGAATTTTAGAAAATACTCACTAAAACTTGATTATGCTTTACTATAGCCTTGGTGACTTGCCTCAATCCTCCTATCAATAACTGCTGTTTTTTTTCTTTGTTCGTTTGTTTTTGTTTTTTCTTCTTTTTTTTATTAATTACAGTTTATTCACTTTGGATCCCCCATAAGCCCCTCCCTCCTCCCCTCCCAGCCCCACCTTCCCTCCCCTTTCTTCTCAATTGCCCCTCCCAAATCCACTGATAGAGGAGGTCCTCCTCTCCTTCCTTCTGATCTAGTCTATCAGATCCCATCAGGAATGGCTGCATTGTCATCTTCTGTGGCCTGGTAGGGCTGCTCTCCCCTCAGGGGGAGGTGATCAAAGAACAGGCCTATCAGATTATGGCAGAGGCAGTCCCTCTTCCCATTACTATGGAACCCACTTGGATACTATGCTGTCATGGACTACATCTGTGCAGGGGTTCTAGGTTATCTCCATGCATGTTCCTTGGTTGGAATATGAGTCCCTGGGGAGACCCCTGTGTTCAAATTTTCTGGTTCTGTTGCTCTCCTTGAGGGGTTCCTGTCCTCTCCAGATCTTACTATTTCCCACTTCTTACTTAATATTCCATGCAGTTTGTCCATCAGTTGGCCTTAAGTCTCAGTGTCTGCTTTGATAGTCTGTAGGGCAGAGCCTTTCAGAGGCCATCTGTGGCAGGTTCCTAGGTTGTTTCCTGTTTTCTTCTTCTTCTGATGTCTATCCTCTTAACCTTTCGGGATGGGGACTGAGCGTTTTAGTCAGGGTCTGCTCTCTTGATTAGTTTCTTTAGATGTTCAGGGTTTTAGTAGGTTTATCCTATGTTATATGTCTATATGAGTAAGTATATACCGTGTGTATCTTTCTGCTTCTAGGACAGCTCACTCAGGATGATCCTTTGCAAGTCCCACCATTTACCTGCAAATTTCATGATTTCCTTATTTTTTATTGCAGAGTAATACTCCATTGTGTAGATGTACCACAATTTCTGCATCCATTCTTCAGTTGAGGGGCATCTGAAAAATACGGAACGCTTCACGAATTTGCGTGTCATCCTTGCGCAGGGGCCATGCTAATCTTCTCTGTATCGTTCCAATTTTAGTATATGTGCTGCCGAAGCGAGCACTGTTTTTTGTTTTTTTGAATAAAGAAATCAGGTACTTTGAAGAATGTATGCTGGTACCAGTAAAAAAAACAGCACTAGGAAGTACCAGGACATAAATCTGTCCAAGCCTAAATATTTCATCCTAAAATGAAAATATTGAAAAGAATTTTTCTCTTATAAAATGAACATCTTCCTTTCTGTTTTTTTTTTTCCTGCTGTTAGGATTGAAGAGACAAGCCTTGCTAAAGCTGAATGCACATGCTCTATTACTGAGCTACACTTCCAGCTTCCCAGAGGCATCTTTTAATGTTAACAAGTTGTGTTATATTATGGAAGTGGAAAAAATTATTTTTAAAAATATATCATCAAATCAAATAAATAATCAAAGCACTCTAGATCTTTAAAGTAAAAAAAGAAAAATATTAAAGTAAAAATTGGAAGTGACAAGATGAAAATTTATTTGAATCTGTTGGTTTTGCTTTAGTTCTGTAACTAATGAAGCCCTAGATTTAAACAGCTCTTTTGAAATATGATTTTCAACCAACAACAAAGAAATTTCATATGATGACAAACAGTGTTTGTGTCATGTGGCCTCAGAGGCTGCAATGAGCAAGATGAAGGTCAATATAGAATTGGAGGAAAAAGAATTTTATTAAATGGAATTGTGGTTCTGTCTGACTCAGCTATAGATCAGAATGCCCCTCTCTCCAATGTCACTTCTCTGACTTCAATTTAATCAAGAAATAAAGAAGTTGGGAAGAAAATTACAGGCCCCTGGCTATATGTGAAGACAAACATATGTATCAGAAAAGAGAAAATTATTTCAAAATTGGATTTTTATCAAATTGTTAAGAAGATGAAATGTTCTCTCAGTTAAAACTTAATACCTTTTCCTACTGAAATGTTCTTTGAAGTTTTCTAAAACATAATTGTATTCATTTCTTCATCAGAGCCACTGTCCATATGGCTGTCACACCATGAATTTGACTCCAACCCTTTTAACACCACAGGAAAACTCATGAGGAGTCGTGCTACTCTGAAGACTGGAATACATTTGTAGAAACAAAACATCATATAAAAGCTTCCTGTCTTGGCCCTTGGGAGAGATGTTTATATTTTAAAAGTTTTTCAATCAGGGAGTGAGGCAGTTTGTTTATTCTATCATCTGCCAACCTCCCAGGAAGATGAGTGCGGTGTGCAGGAGGCAGCTCCCAGCATAAAGAAGACCAGCTGTGTGATGAGCAATCAGCACCTGCTGCCAAGGCATTGCAGCTCAGGGAGCCCAGTAATCATGGGGAGCTTGTTACTCTCTCATCATCTCTGATGCTGTTTGAAATGAGCATCAGAAAAGAAAAAGTGGTGTCCAAAAAGTTTTCATGACCCCAGTAACTAAGATGTCTGTTTACTAATGTTCTGAGGATAGGTGTGGAAATGAAAGACAGGAACCTATACAATTTCTAAACAAGGAGATGTTCACCCTCCAAACAGATTTTACCGAGCTGGTGAATGATTGCTTTATAAATAGATCAGAAGAGAATGTGGTTATAGGTCCAGGGTTGGGATCCTTAGTTTGATCTGTGAAAATAGCTCTACTCCAGTCCCCAAAAGCAGTATATCTTAACTGCTGAGAAATCTAATTAACTTATTTTAACTGAAAAGAAAGTTAAAGCCTACAATGTAAGCTCATACCTATAATTTGGGCACTCAGGGAAGCTTACTACACATTCTCACATTTAAGAGCAGTCTTGCTTACAGAGTGAGATCTTGTCTCAACAACAATAGCAACAAGAAAACAAACATACAAAACAAGCACAAAAAATACTCCTCTCCGCAAACAAAACAGAAGAGAATTAAGGTGCAAATTATTTAGCTCTATAGTTATTAAACTTTGAAGGGAATGACTTCTAACATTAAACTAGACTCGTGGTTCCTTTGGGATTAAAAATGCTTCCTATACAAGAAAATGGAGTTTAAAAACCCAGGGAGACTCAGGCCCCAGGGAAGTCCTACTTTTAGCTCATCATATAGATTGTACGAGCTATTCAGGAAAGAACTTGACCCTTTAATTTGTTTCTCTATCTCAAAGTAGATGATAATGATGGAAATATAGAAATATGGTTTCTATTTTATAAGTAGATTTTTTTACTTCAGTACTGAGAGCAGTGCTGATTTTTGCTGAGTAGCGTGTGGGTGTCAAAGGAAGAGAAAACACTACCTAATATTGCTTCTCTCGGTTGGTGAGAATCAACAGAGAGATTACAACTTAGTCTTAAAATATTGGTGCACTAGTCTCAGAGCTCACTGCACTTAACCTTGTTCTGAGAAGAGATGCTATCTATCATCCTCCTTTTAAATGAACACTGTTTTGGACCTTTGTCCTTACAGGTAGCAAAATTTCATCTGGCATCCATGAGTACCTCACTGTTCTGACTTTTCACAGGAGAGAAAATTACTCTGATGTCTTCACAATGAAGCAGCACAGCTAGTGTGAGTGTAAAATTTATGTTCCATTAGATCAAGTAGACAAGTGACTTTCCCCAGAGGAATAGGAATCTCCCGAGACTGCAGAGTGAAAGTCACACATCTGGATGCCCAATGCAACATTTCCCAGTCTGTGAATTAAATGTATGACTGTTCCTGCCCACATATGTAAACTAATGTGTAGCTTGTTGTGCTTAAGCAACTCAACGTTTTAAAAAGAAGTACTGAGTACATCTCATAATTTTGTACTTTTGTCATTCTTACTACATAGATGACACTAGCAGCATCACCAACATATATAAACTGGACTTTGAAAAATGTGAGGTTACAAAGGTTACACAGTGCATATTGTGGTTGTTAGATTGGTGTTCAGAATAGAAGATGAGTATCCCAACAGCATCTCACACATGCTGTAGACATAGTGAACCAGGTAGCTAGCTGCCCCATACAGTAAGTTTAGCAGTCCCAATCTGTCACTGAAGCTTTCTGGAGACTTGTTGGCATGGAATCTTCCTTGAAAGGGGTAAGAACCTTGAAGCTATAGTGTAAGCAGAGAACTACAATCACACCTACTGAGGCAGACTTTTCAGCTTGAAAAGACTTATCCACAAAGGAGACACAGAGAGAGAGTGAGGCGTACTGGGAATGACGTGAGTCAGCCCTAGAGACATACCTCTTCCAAAATAACCATGCCTTCTACTCCCTCCCAAACAGTTCCACCAAGTGTGGACAAAGGATTCAAACATATTATCCTATTGGGGCCATTCTCGTGCAAGCCACCATACATTCCAACCTTAGTTCCAGCTTATTGTTAGTGAGTTAAGCAGTAGATGGGAGTCCTTATGCTATCAAACTTCCCAGTATCTCTTCTTTATAATTCTATATTCCTGAAATGAGAAAGCTTGTGGATGCTCCTTAACTGTGGAGAATCCTGCTTTCTAGGACCATGAGCAAAAGCAACTTGTGGAGGAATGGGATTATTTGGCTTACAGGTTACAGTTTATTATGGGAGAAAGCCAAGGTAGAAACTCAAATTAGAAGCTTGAAGCATGAACCGCTGCTTACTGGCTGCTCCTTGTGGTTTGCTCAGCTACCTTTCTTTACATAGCTCGTTTATTTATCTAGGGATGTACTGTCCACAGTAGGCTTGGACATGTAACATCAGTTGGGAATTAAAAACATGGACACAGGCCATTTGGATGAATTATTCAGTTGATTTTAACTTCCCAGGTAACTCCGGTTTGTGTCACATGGAAACTAGTTAGGACAATATTTTCATCTCATTTCCATTTTCATTTTTATTGATTTTGTTTTGTGTTCTATTTTTCTTCTCCATTGAAGTCAGTTCTGTTGTGTTGTTCCCACATGTTTCTCTTCTAACTTCCACACAGAACTCATCCACACATGCACTTTTGTCTGATCCTGTCACCGAGAGCAACAAAGACAAAAGGATTTTTCTCTCTGGCATTAAAGCCAGTCTAGAGGTATTTATTTATTACCTGTTTCTGCCACTAGAATTACAAACAACATGGGAGTATTTTGTTAAGATTGGGCTTGAGAGATGGCATCACACCATGGGAAGTTTCACAAACTGATTCAAATACAGAAGGCTTTCTGTAGAGGTGTCACTTGAAATTTTGCAGACACTGGAGAACTCTCGGAAAGAAGGCAATTCCCACGTCTCTGTTCTCTATTTCCAGCACCAGCTCGGATTCCTCCAAAGCTGTGTGGAGCAGTTCTCTGAATGTTTACTTCTCTGATGAATTCTTAATGCAAATGGGCAGCCATTCTGGGGAGAACAGGCCTCAGTACCCACTGAGAGGGACAGCAAGCAGCATGTGAGGTGCTGATGTCAAAGGCTATTAATGCAAATGAAAATTAATATTTTTCATCAAGATCACCAGACAGGCCACCTGTTTACGGAAACACACTGCTAATCAATCATGAAACTATTTTAAATTCCTGTGTTTCTCTGTGTATGCTTTTATGCCTCTGAGAGCACTGAATTAACTTCAATTAGTAAATCTAATGGATGCTGAAGTGTTGAGCTTTTTAATTCAATGGGAAACGTCCTGCTGGGTAAAACATTATTTCTAATGAGATTGTAAGCATTTATTTATTTATTATAAAAGGTATGCATGCTTCCAGCACACATGTGGAGGTCAGAGGACATCTTAGTTGCATCTCCAATTCTATTAAGTGGGTCCCAGGAATCCAGTTCAGGTTCTAAAACTTTTCAGCATGTCCCTTTCCCCACTAAGCCATGTCACTCGCCCAGGATCCCATTTGAGTTGTTTGCAAGTCGTGTAAAGCTACTCACAGGTTGATTATAATCCGGAATACTGATGTTAACACTGTTTTTGGCATTTGTTACAAATAATTAAAAAATTGCTTTTCCAGAAATTGAGTTCTTCCAAAGAATTGCAATCTAATGTATGAATCTGAATTTAACCCTTTCTCCTATTTGAACAACAAAAGAGAAGCAATAGTACTGTGTGCTCCTTCCATGTTGAGGATAGTTTCCATGTAGATAAAACAGTGAAATATAATCAAGCATCAGTAACAAAACAGCCACCTTTTCTTGTAGACCACCAGTCCCAGCTTTCCCATTCATTGCCACCCTGAGCTCTGTTTTATTAAAACACCCCAGGCCCGATTTCAGTAGATGCTTCCCATAATAGAATGCAACCAGAGTTCTATGTCACAGTGATTAAGTGCCAAATTTATTCTTGTTCATAAAAAAGAGAACAATTCACAGGTAATGAGAAAAAAAACATTTTATTGAGTAACTGCTGGTTATATATTGAATGCTAGACAGCCTTAGGTTTTTTAGCCATAATTATGCTTTATAGACCTGGTGACTGATAAATAACTTCAAGTCATCCTGGGATACTAGTTAGAAGAAAAAGCTTGAATGTGGGATTTTGCACATATAAAATACATAATTACCAAAAGAGAATTGTATAGATTAAATAACTAAGTTAAAACTCTAAATAAAATTTCTTATCCCTATCATTGCAACTCGTTTAGACTGATAAATATTTTTTTCTAACCAGTAGAGGCTCTTGGCAAATGATTCAGAAGGTCCTTTCCTATCTGCATCTAGTAAACTCTGAAGGAGTCCATTCTGCTGGAAGAGGAGGCTGAGTATAACTCTTAGTTGTGTGGTGACACTCAGGACAGAAACTTGATCAACTCCAGGAGAATCATTTTACACAGGTTGATTCTGTTGGAACCAGTGTCCAAGAGACAATACAGGGAAACATGACTCTTTATAATCATTCCAATACCATTTGTCTAAAGAAATCTTTGCAGTAAGCCAGCAAAATCACTTAACAAAGAAGAACATTATATACCATTTAATAGACGGTCAGTCTTGATAGCTTGTTAATTCAGAATTTAGTTAAATTCAAAGTTGAAGTCTGAGAAAAAAAACTGACCATTTTTATTTTCCTAGTTTGTAACCACCGAATCTGGGAAAACATTAACAGCCACAGAATAATACTGATATAATTAACAAATGTAACTTTGTAAACTTAGTAAATGTAATTGTAAATAAGCCTATTAACATTAAATAAAGAAGAAAAATCAGTTGAATAAAATGTTCTTAATACTAACAAGAATACTTAAAAAATATATTCAAATTATAACTTTCACTAGGACAATAGTCTCTTTTCCCTGTACAGTGGAATCTATCACTTCCGATAGACAAAATTCACAGGCAAAGATTATTCTCTAAAATGTGCTGTGGAGTGCTGAGATTACAGGTGTGTGACTGTTCACTCAGCCTTCCACAAAGTCTTCAGAGTAATCAGTGCCTCAAGATGTCCTAGGAATTAGGACATGAAGAAATGTACTCTATGTCTCATTTCCTGACCAGGATGAAGTCTAGGACGTTGAGTCTCAGGAAGTTTGCAGTTTGGAAGCAGCTGTCTGCTTAGCTTTGATAAGGACCACCTGACTTTATCACAAGATAACAGGTGGCATCCTGGTGGGAGCAGGTGTAAGTAGTGATTGAAGCAGGCAGAAGGATAGGGTGCCTTCCCACAGGAACTAATCCAGTCTAGAAGACCTTCAGTAATCCCTTTCAGCTGTGGCCTCACATTTCTCACCAAAACCAGCCTTTCTGTACATTCTCTTGAGGAGAAGCCATAGCAGAAGTTCAAATTTTCAGATTCTCACTGACCTCAGCAGTACTCTACCTCTGTGACATCTTGTAGGTTCTCTGGCCATCATCAACACCTCCTTCCACCCTCTGACCAGCTGGTGCCTGCAGTCCTCAACAGCCTCCATTTCCTCCATTGGCATTTGTAAGAGCTTCAATGCTACCTACACTGTGTAATTTTCATCTTTCTCTTGCCCTGGCTGAGACAGGCTTATTATTCAATTTCCTTTTTACCCTGTTTCTGATGGTATTTTTAAAGCATTGATTTGGAAGTTAAACTAATTGATCTTAGATCCACTTGGATTTACATTTAATTCTGACATAGCAAGCGTTTCAAAAATAATTGTGCTATGCAAAAATTACTCAATAAATATAATACCACAGATATAGGAAAGTGGGGTTGGAGACAACATTGAAAAATTTGTCTGTGTTTAAGTAAGAACTTAATAAGAAAAGGCAGAACTACTTTGCCATGTTAGTAGTCAGAAAACACATAATCATACAATGGACATAGCATTAAAATTGTAAAAGAAGCCTTGCTTATAAGCTAGTATAATAAAGCAGGAGAAAGCAAATGGCCAGAAACTAAACAGAAAATTTATATGAGAAGAGTACTCACTAGAAGAGGTAGTAGTGGGTATGTGTCTGTAGACCGTGTTGCTATAGCACATTTTGTGACTGGGGTGGTCTCCAGGATTTGCTCAGTGTTTCTAGTGGGTAAAATCATGGATAATAAAAAATACAGTTTGCATTATGCTAATATTACTCTCTCCAATAGCAGTTAATTTGGAACAGATTTGTATTTTCCAAGAATTTGAGATACAGCTAAGCTAACTGGACTTTCTTATCCTATACCTACAGTCCTAAAGGCCATGCCTCATGCATTGACCGTTCTTTCACCTTACACATTTTACCAACTCTCTGACTTCTTTGATTATCAGTAACCAAGTTTGCTGCATGTGCCCAAACCTTTGTTATGTACCTGGAACCCTCACAGTTCTAGGATCTGATGTCCTATCATTCATCTGCCTATAGACTTGAGTTTGAAAATATTACCTCAAATGCGGCCACCCATGTTTTTCCCCTGGCTCTCACAGAGGGTCATCTGTCTGAAGCAGTCATCAAATTGGTTGCACACTAGAGCCAGCTGGGGAGCTTTGAAAAATCAAATTTCTCACTTGGTGTCCCAGAACAATTACTAGGCATCTCTGGAGTCCAAAATTAGAATTTTTAAAAAGCTCATGTAGTCATTTTGATGTACACCTAAGCTCAAAAACCACTGGGCTAGATCACTGCTATTCAAACTCTAATGAGAACAATTAGATGGGATTGTTTCTGTTTCAGTAAGTTTGGGTGGCTTCTCTCAAGATGTAGTACCTCTGTATTTGTGCTTCTCTCTCTCTGTCTCTGTCTCTGTCTCTCTCTCTGTGTGTGTGTGCTTGTGCGTATCTGTGTTCATGCATGGTGTGGTGGTTTGAAAAGGAATGCCTCCCAATGACTCATATGTAAATGCTTGGCCCATACAGAGTGGCACTGTTAGAGATGGCCTTTTTGGAGCAAGCACGACCTTGCGGGAGGAAGTACATCACTATGGAGCATGTTTTGAGGTCTTCAGTATAGGCCTAGTATGACAGTCTCCTTCTGCTGCCTGGGGATTGAGTTGTGGAACTCTTAGCTTCTTCTCTAGCACCATGTCTACCTGATGCTGCCATGCTTTTCACCTTGATGATAACGGACTAAACCTCTGAAACTGTAAGTCAGCCTCAACTAAATGTTTTCCTTTATAATAGCTGCTATTGTCCTGGTGTCTCAATAAAACCCTAACTAAGACGTGTAGATAGATACATAAATGTATATGTGTATTTGGAGGCTAGAGGGCAACCTTGAATGTCTTTTTTTTTAAAATTTTTTATTAATTACACTTTATTCATTTTGTATCCCCCCATAAGCCCCTCCCTCCTCCCCTCCCGATCCCACCCTCCCTCCCCTTTCTGCATGCATGCCTCTCCCCAAGTCCACTGATAGGGGAGGTTCTCCTCTCCTTTCTGATCTTAGTCTATCAGTTCTCATCAAAATTGGCTGCATTGTCCTCTACCGTGGCCTGGTAAGGCTGCTCCCCACTCTAGAACTCCTGCACAGATGTAGCCCATGGCAGTTCAGTGTCCAAGTGGGTTACATAGTAATGGGAAGAGGGACTGCCTCTGACATAATCTGATTGGCCTGCTCTTTGAATGTCTTTTTTTGACAACTATCTACAGTGTTTTTTGATATAGGGTCCTTTACTGGCCTGGCTTTTCCTTGTAAAAGGAAGGTTTTTGTATGCCCACATTTGCTCTCAGTAATGACACGGAGACCTTTATATTTACTAAAAGCTTCAGGCACTATGGCTGGGCAGATACTCAGCTATTCAAAAACAACAATATTGGCCTGGCCTATTTTCCGGCACATGGCCTATTACCAGCTGTCTCAGTCCTGTACTGGCTTCTTTTCCCTTCCCAACGGCAACTCTGCCTTTCTCTCTGGTCCCCACCTGGGACTCCCTCTCTCTCTATCCAGAAGTCCTGTCTTCTAATCCTACCTCAATTTATTGACCATTAGATTTTTTATTAAAACCGACCAGAAGGTGGTGGAGAACAATGCTTATACAATATTAAGACAGGAGTTGTTTCATAATAATGACAATTCCAAAGTCTACTTGTACTCAACTCTCTGGATTCAGAAATCAGCATTTGAATACATAATGCATAAAAACATCCTCTAACAGGCACTGGGTAAGTAGATAGACTTCCTGGCCAGTAAGCCTCTGGGATCTATTTGCTTCCACCTCTCCAATGCTGGGGTTATGTGTGTACACCTGTGTGCTTGGCTTTTTTGTGTGGTTGCTGGTATCCAGTGTAGGTCCTCATGCTTATGAGGAAAGAACTTTGACATCTGAGCCACGGCCCCATCACATGGTCTTTTACTCCTAACAAGCTCCCAGGTTTTGCAACCCTGCTGGTCCAAAGCCAGATTTTGAAGAGCAAAGGCTTCCCGGACAAGTATGCAGCATCTATAACCTTATCTTTGGTGTACCTTTCTTTGCTTTGGAGACTGTTTTCCATCATACTTTTCTCAACATGTGGAAGTGATTGGTCACCAGGGCCAGTAACACCCTACCTCTGCAAATTCAATCTTCATTTAGTCTCTAAATCAGTATCATATTTTGCTATTTCTCAGGAACATTGCCTCAGAAGATAAGATTACTCTGTCATGGGATGCCCACAGTAATATATAACTTTGTTTCTTTTGTCGCTGTCATTGCCATCAGAATTACCACAGAAAATCAGTCTGTTTTCTTCCCAGTGCCCTGCCCTTCTGCTCTTAAGTGCCACAGCTATGGATGTCACTATAGAATTTTTTGTGTATGTTAAATTACTGTGCTCATTTTTCTGGTTCTGAAAAACAATTAAGGATTCCATTAGGCTCTGCTTTGGAATGAAGTCAGAACTGAATTCTGCCAGGGTGTCTGCTTCGGCCTAGCTAATAGGATCCAATCCTCCCAATTTTTGTCTATGGAACTCTCTTCAGAAAACTTCTATTCTCCTTTCAAGTCTTTTCGTTTTTTTGTATGAAACTATCATGTTTGAAACTATCATTTTTGAAACTATCATGAAACTATCAATAGTTTGAAACCATTTTGTTGAAACTATCATTTTTTTTTTGTATGAAACTATCATCTTCTAGGACACTGACTTATATTTAACCTCAACCTTTACACAGAAACAGTGCAAGGCAAATTGTTTTACCAAATGTCACCCTTTCTTGCCATCTGTCTGGGAACTGTTGTTGTACTTGGAGATCGAAAACATTGCACAAAATTGCATGAAACAAATAACATCTCTAAAATGTGATTAACTACTATATCACATTTGAAAATGTAAATAATATTTTTCATGAACAAAATAGGCATATATTTATAGTTTGCTCCTAGAGGAAGTCATTTCTTCAGACCTCCTGCCAGCACTTATGAATCATAATTTTACTTTCTATTTTATGTATTGATTTTATGGTCTACAAACTAGAAAATAAAGCATCCAGTGCCAACAACAAATCTGTTTCTTCTCATTCTTTCTTTTACAGTTTGGCTAAGCAAATCTCAAAAAGAAGTTACATTGAACATCTGCAAACTGAGAATAACCTGAAGTAAACTTGCTTAATCCTAGATCCTTATGCTTATGTGGAGATTGCCTCATGTGTGAGTATGAGTGTGTGTACACATAGGCTGTGTGTTCATAAGACAGTAAGCATATTATGTATAAAATGTATCCTGCAGAAGAAATTGCATTTAGAAGAGAAACATTACTTTCATTGCCCTGTAGAACTGTATTCCAATAAAAAGATTGCTTTTTTTTTCTATGAGCAATGTGCCTTCTGTAGCTTATACTTTCTTAATAGAAGATGTCATTACTGCTTCCTCACATGACCCTGCCTCTTGGAAAGCACTCACCAAAAGAATTTGGTCCCTATTACGGGAACTTGCACAGGCTCAATCAATAAATGTCTCTGTTGTTTCTTTATCTGGCTCTGGGAGGGTGTGTAGACTCTGTGGGTGATGAGTTTATTAAGAATATACTCTTTTAATGCTCCCTGGATGATATTTCATATTTCACAGTGCTAAGAATGGTACAGCAGAGTAGACTTGTTTAACCTCCTGTGTAGTTGTGCTGAGCAGTTCTCTTTTTTTGTATCTTATGTACCATGTTGAATTATGAACCTGTCCTTTGAAATAGAGTCAAAAAGTTGGGAGCATAGCTCAGTGATAGAATGATTGCATAGTGTTACAGTTTGAATACTAAGTGCTTGGAGTTTAGTTATTGGTGCTAGTATGGGAAATTTTGGAAACTCTAGAGGCTGTATCTGAAGCTGATCCCTGGGAGAAGGCTTTTGGAGGAATCTGGATTCTGTTCTCTCTCTCTCTCTCTCTCTCTCTCTCTCTCTCTCTCTCTCCTTGTCTCTTGACTTCCTATTGACAATAAGGCGAAGATTCTGCATTGACTATAAGCTCCTGGTACTCTGTGCTCAAGCACAAACCTTGATTGTAAAGAAATAACCATAAGGTATTTATGCCACAGATTATGATCTTAGCTACAAAAAGCTGAGCAACAGACCTGGTATGCAGAAGGCACTGAGTTCATTTTATCTTTCATAGTTAAAAGACAGAGACAGGGAGATAGAAAGAGAAACAGAGACAGAGTGAGACAGAGAGAGAGAGAGAGAAAGAGGCCGGGATGGGAGCTGTTGTTTCAATGTACAAGTCTCACATTGTTAGTAATGGCCTTTTGATCATATTACAGAGTATCTGGAAATATTCGTCATGCTAATAATAAATACATTTTTTATTTATATATGCCTGAATGTGTTATTGTCTCAACCTTGTTCTCAGCAAATGAAATAAGGAAAGAAAAGGAAAAAGAAAAAGAAATAACAGGAGGTGAGAGGGGTATTAAAAATAGGAAGAAGAAAAAGTAAAAGAGAAAGTTAAAAAAAAAATAAAAGAATAGAAACCAAAAACATAAAAGTGTTTCTTTTAAAATATACAGTAAAATTACTGCTGAAAGAACAGCAAAAATAAAAAAAGGGTGGTGGGGACTAGAAAATGATATGTTGGGGAGCTTTTTTCCAGGTTTTTGAGAATCGGTATTTGCAAGGTTTGGGAGATCAGAGGAGGTCTTGAACTCCCATCTTTCTGTAATTTTTGCTATTATTGAGTCTTCACTGGACAAGTGCCAGATATCTACCAGCCTTGCCTTCACTCTAGTAGTTTCTTTTCTTTGTGCACTGAGAGCCTCTACTGACCACATTTAGTTTGTCTCCTATAAGTTACTTTGCCTTTCTGGACTTCACAGTTCATACACACTGTAGTGCTTAAGTTCTGGATGGTAGAAGACTAAGGGCTGTGTAAGTATACAGCACATGAGTTATGCAAAAATATGGTGCTAAGACTGGCACAGCTGGACCTGTCTCTATCCTTTTAAAATTTGTAACGTTATTGATCATAATTATCAGAGGAATGCAGCTGTGGATGCCAAGAAGTGTGCCACAACTCTAGGATTCTCAGTCTTCACAACAGATAGTTGACTCCAGATGTAGATCAGTGTTTGACCTCAGACTCACGCTATCAAGGCTTATAGTTGTTTTCAGTTGATGAGACTTGTCCTAGCCGCTGCTGCGGAACACGTCATAAATTTATCAAAAACATGCATGCAATGTTGACAAAATAAAAAATGGGGCACAGAAGTGGTAGATCACCAGTATTTTCTCCTTTAAACTAAAATTCCAATTTTCAGTAAGTTGTTTTTTTGGAAAAGAACAGTCAGAACCCCTTCTTAAATCTATCATCAGTAAGATGGTGGTTGATAATACTTAAGTGACCATAGAGTTGTTTCCATAGATTTATAGTTCTGTAATACTGAAAATGCAAAAAAACGAAAAACAAAACAAAGCGAAAAAACTGTGGCAGCACATATTTTTCATATAAATTATATTTTTATGTTTTCTGATTATGATTATACCAGTAAACGCATTTCTGTGAAACTTTCATAGCAAAATTGGATTTCTAATTAAGTAGTTTTATAATATGACAGAAAATTAATAGAGATATGAACATTAAGTATATTTGTCAAAGGGCAAGTAACCATGCAACTTTATCTTCTTTGTAAATGACACAAAAGCATTCTGGGAAGGAACAACATCTGAACTAAGAGGTGTTTGTAAGACTGTTGTTTTCTGTTTCAGATGATTGGCTTTGAAGATCTGGTAGCCTAGAGCTATAGTTACTGAAAACATCACTAAACTTAACTCCCCTACACAGTCCCTTTCAACACAATAGTGAGTTGCAGACTTATTAAGCATTGCCTGGATTATGACTAGTTCTGGTAAGCTTGCTTAGGGAGTCACAAGTTGTTTGAAAATGGAGTTATCCACACTGGTCTGGAATAAGAGAAGGGGCCTTAGTGAAGCAAAAGATTTAAAAAAAATCTATTTTAATAACTTAAATATATGTGCATTTTCATACAGCCATTAACAAATTTAATTTTGTGCATTGGCTGAGCATCTCCAATTGGGAAATAACAACGTAACTTGCTCCAGAATGTTTTGGTCACAGATATGACAGACAAGTAGGAACTTTTACATCTGGACAGATGCACTAAAATATCATGTAAAATTACCTTTAATGTTTATTTATGTTATCTATGAAGTACCAGTGAATTTTGTGTTTTGAATCTCATCTCATCTCATCTCATCTCCATGGGATTTCAATGTATAAAGGTAAACATTTTAAAATATGACACAAATTTGCTATTTAAAATATTTCTTTTTTTTGTTTTTTTTTCAGTTTATTTTTTTTTTGAATTTTATTTTTTTCTTATCAGTTACATTTTATTAACTCTGTATTTTAGCCATGTCCCACTTCCTCATTCCCTCCCAGTCCCTCCCTCCCTCCCTCATCTCCACCGTGCCCCTTTCCAAGTCCACTGATAGGGGGGACCTCCTCCCCATTCATCTGATCCTGTTTTATCAGGTATCTTCAGGACTGGCTGCAAAGCTCTCCTCTGTGGCCTAACAGGACTGCTCCTCCCTTGGGGGGTGGGGAGGCCAAAGAGCCAGTCATTGAGTTCCTGTTAGAACTAGTCCTTGTTCCCCTCACTATGGGAAACCAATTGGTTACTGAGCTACCACAGGCTACATCTGAGCAGAGGTTCTAGGTTATATCAAGGGTGGTTCAACATACGGAAATCCATCAATGTAATCCACCACATAAACAAACTGAAGGAGAAAAACCACATGATCATCTCCTTAGATGCTGAAAAACCATTTGACAAAGTCCAACACCCATTCATGTTTAAAGTCTTGGAGAGATCAGGAATACAAGGCACATATCTAAACATAGTAAAGGCAATATACAGCAAGCCTATAGCCAACATCAAACTCAATGGAGAGAAACTTAAATCAATCCCACTGAAATCAGGGACAAGACAAGGCTGCCCACTCTCTCCCTACCTCTTCAACATAGTACTTGAAGTCCTAGCCAGAGCAATAAGACAACTAAAGGAGATCAAGGGGATACAAATCGGAAAGGAAGAGGTCAAAGTGTCACTATTCGCAGATGATATGATAGTGTATATGAGCGACCCCAAAAATTCAACCAGACAACTCCTCCAGCTGATAAACACCTTCAGCAAAGTGGCAGGATACAAAATCAACTCAAAAAAATCAGAAGCCCTCCTGTATACCAAAGACAAAAGGGCCGAGAAAGAAATTAGGGAAACAACACCCTTCACAATAGCCACTAATAACATAAAATACCTTGGGGTGACACTAACCAAGCAAGTGAAAGACCTGTTGAGAAAAACTTCAAGTCTCTGAAGAAAGAAATTGAAGAAGATCTCAGAAGATGGAAAGATTTCCTGTGCTCATGGATTCGTAGGATTAACATTGTGAAAATGGCCATCCTGCCAAAAGCAATCTACAGATTCAATGCATTACCATCAAAATACCAACTCAATTCTTTACAGACCTTGAAAAAAAGATTCTCAGCTTCATATGGAGAAACAAAAAACCCAGAATCTCCAAAACAATCCTGTACAACAACAGATCATCTGGAGGTATCTCTATCCCCAATCTCAAGTTGTACTACAGAGCAATAGTAATAAAAACTGCATGGTATTGGCATAAAAACAGAAAGGAGGATCAATGGAACCGCATAGAAGACCCAGAAATAAACCCACACACCTATGAATACTTGATTTTTGACAAAGAAGCCAAAACCATTCAATGGAAAAAAGACAGCATCTTCAACAAATGGTGCTGGTCCAACTGGATGTCCACATGCAGAAAAATATTTAAAACATTTCTGTCCCAAGCATTTTCGATAAGAGAGACTCAACATTTTATATATATCATATATACTATATCATAATGTATATACATATATACCTTGTACATTTCAAATCCTAGCTTTCTTTCTCCATAATTTATATTTTCCTTGCTTTATTTTTCCTTCCTTCCTTCCTTCCTTCCTTCCTTCCTTCCTTCCTTCCTTCCTTCCTTCCTTCCTTCCTTTCTTTCTTTCTTTCTTTCTTTCTTTCTTTCTTTCTTTCCTTCTTTCTTTCGTTTTTTGTTCTTGTTGTTTTGATTTTTGAGACCACGTCTTCCTGTGCCGCCCTGGCTATTCTACAACTGGCTCTGTAGACAAGACTAGCCTCAAATGTACAGAGATCCACCTACCTTTGCCAGCTCAGCTCTGGGAGTAAAGCCTTGAGCCACTAAGCTTGGCTTTTCTCTATAGTTCCCAATTAGATCTATATACTTTCAGTGGTGAGTTTAAAGCTGAATAGGCTTGGCTCCCCAGGAGGTTCCTTTTTCCTGAAGCATGCCTGGGAGGAACGGGGCGCAACAGCCTTTTCTAGTACTATCACCAAGCTTCACTATCTCATTGTGCAGTTGGTGGTTTGCCAGAGACACCGTTTTCCTCCTTTAAGTGAGAGGCAGTGTCCTCGCTAAATAGGTACATAAAATAGGTATAGCAATCAAACTTTTACTGATAATAACTGTATAAAATAATTTATTTATTCATAGTTTTTTGGTACACATACAATTTTACTATTTCTTAAAGATAAAAATCAAATTGGCATACTAAAGAAATGGTCTGTTTGTTCCTTTTTACATATTAAATGAAGCCTTGACTGAATATCCGATACTGCAAAATGTAGAGCATCTTCAACATTTTTAGAGTTGGTGAATGTTTTTCTCCATAGTCATCAATGTCAGAGATGCTGTTTCAACATAAATACATAATACAACTTGGCCACAATATGTTAAAAATTTAGGAAAAATCACTGTCTATATCTGTATGACTATGATGCAATAAAACTTAAAACTGACTACTCATTACTGAATGAGTGAGTCAAAATAAAATTAAAGAAATGTTTCCTGGAACTAAATAAAAACAAAAAAAAATACAACCAAATCATCATGACAAGTTAAATGTAGTTACATGAGAGAAATTTAAATGCCTACCTTAAAAAATCAGAAAGAACACAAGTAAATGGCTGAATGATGCAACTCAAAAATTTGAGAAAACAACACAAACCAAAATAAAGCCCAGCTGGTAGTAAAAAATGATAAAATTCAGAGCAGAAATTTGTGAAATAGAAACAAAGAAGAAATATAAAGAAGCAACAAATCTAAAAACTGGTTCTTTGAGAAGGAAAATAAGATTGACAGACCTTTAACTCAACTGAACAAAATAAAAGAAGGAAAAGACCAAAATTAACAGAAAAAGAAAAAAAAAACAAGAATGCATTACAATAAGCATTATAGAAATTCAAGGGGGCTGGAGAGATGGCTCAGAGGTTAAGAGCACTGGCTGCTCTTCCAAAGGTCCTGAGTTCAATTCCCAGCAACCACAGGGTGGCTCACAACCATCTATAAGATCTGGTGCCCGATTCTGGCATGCATGTGTACATGCTGACAGAACATTGTATACATAATAAATAAATATAAAAAAGAAACATTAAAAATTTTCAGAAGATTTTTAGGAAATACTATAAAAACCTGTACTCCATTAAGGCGGAGTACAGAAAAGATATGGATGAACTTATAGATTTAGGCAAACAACAAAAACAAAACATCTAAGTCAAAACCCAAACAGACCCATAACAAATGAAGAGATTGAAATAGTAATAAAAAAATTTTCAACTAAAAAACATTCAGGGTCAGATGAATTCACAGCAGAATTCTACCAGATCGTCAAAAGAGATTTACTCCAGTCTTTCTTTAACTATACATAACTATATATACAAAACAATGAAAAAAATGGAAGGAAGAGAGAAGGAACACTGAAATTTCTTCTATGAAGCCAGTATCATTTTATCATTCTACTACTAAAAACAGGTAAAGACAGAAGGGAAAAAAAAAACAGAAAAAAAGTATAGGGCAATAGCCCTGATGAACATAGATTTGGAAATGCTCAATAAAATGCATGCAAACCAAATACAGACATACATCAAAAATATTATCATCCATAACTAAGTTTGCTTTATACCAGATGTTGTTCCAATAGCCTGCTTCTAGGTTGCCTAGCAACCACTGATGTCATCACCTGTGCTTCCCAGCCTGTTCCAGGGTTGTACAGGATATAAAGGACCCCCTTAGCTTCTCTTCCCTCCACCTTCACCATATACTCTAGACAATTTTGTGGTATTGCTCCCCTCACCCCACCCTCACCATTGCTTGGCAGCCAAGAGCTGCTTCCAGTAAACCTGGGTTTATATTCTTTAACTTGTGCTGCATGAGAAGCAGTGAGACTTCCTCATTCCCACTTTGCCATACCTTTCTAGCTGCTCATTTTTAAACAAAAAGGAAGGAATTCTCTTTCAATAGCCTGCTTCTAGGTTGTTTAGCAGTTTCTGATGTCATCACCTGTCTACACCAGGCATGTGCCAAGTGTGCACCAGGCATGCTCCAGCTCTCTCCCTCAATTTCTCTCTCTCTGTCTATCTCTCTTTAGGGTGACCTCTTCTCCCTTTCCTCTCCCCCTTTCCACAATACATTTCTTTCCTTATAACAAATATTTTGAAGCATACTTTTAATCAATATTATCACACCAGAGATGCAGGGTCATTCACCATATAGAAGACAATAAATGTAATAAACCACATTCATGGAAATGAAGGTAAAACCACATGATCATCTCAACAAATACAGAAAAAGCCTTTGACGAAAACCAGCATGGCTGCATAACAAAAGTCTTAGAGAATGTAGAGCCAGAGAGAACATGCCTTAGCACAGAAAAAAAAAACCATACATTAGAAACCCACAGCCAACATCATCCTAAATGGAGAAGAGTTTGGAGCAACACCAGTGAAGTGTCAGGAATAAGTTAGGACTATCTAACTTAACAACTCTTTTTGAATGTTGTGCTAGAAGCACTATCTGCAGCAATAAGGTGAAAGAATTTTAAAAGTAAAGGAATACAAATAGGAAAAAGGTAAAATTGTTTGTGTATAATATATTATACAAAAGAGACACTAAATATTCTCCCCCTTCAAAAAAAAAAAAAAAACTAGAAACAATCAGCAATTTCAGCAAAGTTGTAAAACAGAAAATCAACATACAAAAATCAATAGCCTATAGACAAATAGCCTATAGAAAAAAACCTATAGATTAGGAGATCATAGACACATTGCCATTCACAATAGTCTCACAGAAAAGAAAATATTTAGGATATAAACCTCACATAGAACAAAAACAGCTTCTATCATGAAAAAGTTAACCATCTGGAGAAAGATAAAGGCGCTAGAAAATATGATGATGTTCCATGATCCTGGATTGGTCAAATTAGTTTTATGAAAATAACCATTTTACCAAAAGCCATTTACAGATTAAATGCAATCCTAGTTAAAACTCCATTCATTCTTCACATATATAAAACATTTTATTTTAAAATTCATATTGGGGGAGCCAAGATGGTGGCGCCGGGAGAGCACTGTGTCTGAGAAGCAGGACAGCACTCTCCATGCAGCGACCAGGAGACTGAACTCTGGGCCCTAAAACTACAGCGATTGATCGTGTTTCCCAGGTGAGGGGAGGCTCCCACTGCGTGGGAATCGGTCGGGTCCACTCTCGGCTGCCCAGCCAGAACCCGGAAGAAATCCTGGGTAACGCGGGCTTTGGGTCTCCAGGCTGGTGCCGCAAACCTGCGTATCCCTATCACTTTCCCAGGCTGATTGGTGAGCACAAGGGTGCCTGAGGCTGAGAGTCCCAGTCGCAAGAAAACCCCACGGGAAGGAAAGTTGCGAGTCTGATCACAGGTCACCCAGTCTTTCCCTGGAAGGTCTCCCGGACCGCAGGTACCCGCCGCCATCACAACTGAGCTCCTGCCACGTGGAGAGCTGCACGCCCAGCTCACCAGTACAGACGAGCTGCACGCTCCAGTGCAACAGAGACTGAGAATCCCTGTCTGGAGAGGGCCCCACAGGGAAGGAAGAAACCATGCTGCTTGGGTCACCTAGGCTTTGCCTGGGGAAAATCTTGCAGACTGCAAATTGCAAACAGGCGAGTACGCCCAGCCATCACAGATCCGGGCCCAAGCAGGTAGCACAGAGGTATTGGGAACCCAGCTCCGGCAGACTAGCAGGTGGGCGCATACTCCTCCAGCCCAGAGGCCTGCTTTGTACAACTACTCCTTATAGACAGAACTGTGGGCCCAAGACACCAGAGTCTTAGAGTCACTGTCTGGAGAAACCCTCACAAGGAACAAGGAATGAAGCAAAGGGGACAGACTTAGGCAACCCAGTATATCCCCGGAAAAGGTCCCACAGACTGACCCAACCCAGGGAACTTCTGTGCCCCAGATAGCCTGCTGTTACCAGGAGAGCAGTACTCACCCGCCACAGATTACCTCTTGGGTTCTGGGGCACAGAGCCCCAACCTCAGACCTACAAAAGATCGGGAACCCTGAGATCAACCCCCAGATACTGCTCCAAGGGGCAACCAGTTATTCCTAACAAAACCGACCAAATCACGGGACACACAGGTTAAAAATTTAGTAAATCACTAAATTTACAGCAAGAAACCCAGAAGGAGGGCAGCTGTCTCCAGGACTTCTCCTGGTGAGAGGAGAGCCCTCTTGACTAATCAGGACCACAGTTACCACCCAGGTCTCTATGCCTGAAGTGAGCTGTAGCAACTCCTGAAACACAATGGCCATCCAGTGACTATACCCAAAAAGCTGAAAAGGCTTCCTTCAGGAAAAACCATCTTCCTGCCAAAGAGATTCTCTCCACTACAAGAGTCCAGGAACAACCAGAAACTAACTTCAAACAACTAAGATAGCCCAATGTGTAGAGCACAGCGTAAAAGTTCAACCAATAAAAGCCAGAGCAATATGGCATCTCCAGAACCCAGTTATCCAGGGACAAATAGCCCTAGACACCCAGCATAATTGAAATTCAAGAAGATGACCTAACATCTATGCTCACGAAGAAGATAACAGAGGAAACAAATAAAATACGAAAAGAAATAGAGGAAGCTGCAGCCAAACAGTTTGTAGCCTTTAGAGAGGAAATGCTTAAATCATTGAATGAAATAAAAGAATCAGTGGATTGTTCAAACAAACAGCTGAAGGAATTGACGGAAAAGCATGAAAATACAGTCAGACAGGTGAAGGAAACCAACAAAATAGCTCAAGACCTGACGACAGAATTGGAAAAATTAAAAATAAAAACACAAATGGAAGAAATTGTGGAGAGAAAGAACTTAGGGAAGAAAGCAGGAACTACAGAGGTTAGCATAACCAATAGGCTACAAGAAATGGAAGAAAGAATCTCAGGTGTGGAAGATACAATGGAAGAAATAGATATATCTGTCAAAGAAAATGTTAAATCTAAAAAATACCTGACACAGACCGTCCAAGAAATTCAAGACAACATAAAAAGACAAAATCTAAGAAAAATAGGAATAGAGGAAAAAGAAGATTCGCTGCACCAAGGCCCAGAAAAAATTTTCAACAAAATCATTGAAGAAAATTTCCCCAACTTAAAGGAGAGGCCAATAAGAATACAAGAGGCCTATAGAACACCCAATAAATTAGACCAGAAAAGAAAATCCTCCCACCACATAATAATCAAAACTGTAAGTATACAGGACAAAGAAAAAATACTAAAAGCTGCAAGAGAAAAAGGCCAAGGAACATATGATGGCAAACCTATTAGAATCACACCTGACTTTTCAACAGAGACTATGAAAGCCAGAAGGGCCTGGATGGATATCATGCAGACCCTAAGAGAACACAGATGTCAGCCCAGGCTACTATACCCAGCAAAACTCTCAGTCCTCATAGACAGAGAAAACAAGATATTCAATGACAAAAACAAATTTCAACAATACCTACAAACAAATCCAGCATTACAGAAGACACTAGAAGTGAAAATACAACATTCAAGAAAACACAGGAAAAAAATAACCCCACTACAGTAAAACAAAAAGCAACCAAGCACACAACCATATGACCACAGCTAACATCAAATTCAAAGGATCTAAGAGCCACTGGTCATTAATCTCTCTCAATATTAATGGACTCAATTCTCCAATAAAAAGACACAGACTAACAGAATGGATGCGTAAACAAAACCCAGCAATCTGTTGTATACAAGAAACACACCTAAGGCACAAAGATAGACATTACCTGAGAGTAAAGGGATGGAAGACGGCTTTCCAAGCAAATGGATCCAAGAAGCAAACAGGAGTAGCCATTCTAATATCTGATAAAATAGACTTTCAACCAAAATTAATCAAAAGAGATGGGGAAGGACACTTCATACTCATCAAGGGAAAATTCCACCAGGAAGACATCACAATCCTGAACATCTATGTCCCAAATACAAGGGCACCCACATTTGTGAAAGAAACATTGATAAAACTTAAACCACACATAGATCCCCACACACTAATAGTGGGAGACTTCAACACCCCACTCTCAACAAAGGACAGGTCAACTAAACAGAAATTAAACAAAGAAACAATATCTCTAACAGAGGTCATGAATCAAATGGACCTAACAGACATTTACAGAACTTTACACCCAAACACAAAAGAATTTACCTTCTTCTCAGTACCATCATGGAACCTTCTCCAAAATAGACCACATAGTTGGTCACAAAGCAAGCCTCAACAGATACAAGAAGACTGAAATAATCCCTTGTATCCTGTCTGATCACCATGGAATAAAGCTGGACCTCAATAACAACAGAAATAGCAAAAAGCCTACACAAACATGGAAACTGAACAACTTGCTACTAAATGACAGCTGGGTCAGGGAAGAAATAAAGAAAGAAATTAAAATTTTCCTAGAACTCAATGAAAATGAAGACACAACATACCCAAACCTGTGGGACACAGTGAAGGCAGTGCTAAGAGGAAAGTTCATAGCACTAAGTACCTTCAAGAAGAAATTCGAGACAGCTCATTCAAGCAACTTAATGGCTCACTTAAAAACCCTAGAAAAAGAAGAAGCAGACACACCAAAAAGGAGAAGATGGCTGGAAATAATCAAACTCAGGGCTGAAATCAATCAATTAGAAACAAATAAAACAATTCAAAGAATCAATGAAACCAAGAGCTGGTTCTTTGAGAAAATCAACAAGATCAACAAACCCTTAGCCAAACTACCTAAAAGGCAGAGAGACACCACCCAAATCAACAAAATCAGAAATGAAAAGGGAGACATCACTACAGACACTGAGGAAATCCAAACAATCATTAGGACTTACTTCAAAAGTCTATATGCCACTAAATTTGAAAATCTAATCGAAATGGACAATTTTGTTGATCGATTTGACTTACCAAAGCTGAATCAGGACCAGGTAAATCAATTAAATAGTCCTATATCCCCCAAAGAAATAGATGCGGTCATCAAAAGTCTCCCAACCAAAAAGAGCCCAGGACCAGAGGGCTTCAGTGCAGAATTTTACCAGACTTTCAAAGAAGAGCTAACACCAATTCTCTTCAAAATATTCCACAAAATAGAAACAGAGGGAACATTACCAAACTCATTCTATGAAGCCACAGTCACCTTGGTACCTAAACCTTACAAAGACTCAACAAAGAAAGAGAATTTCAGGCCAATCTCCCTTATGAACATCAATGCAACAATACTCAACAAAATCCTCACAAACCGAATCCAAGAACACATCAAAGATATCATCCAACATAACCAAGTAGGCTTCATCCCAGGTGTGCAGGGGTGGTTAAATATATGGAAATCCATCAATGTGATCCACCATATTAACAAACTGAAAGAAAAAAACCACATGATAATCTCCCTAGATGCTGAAAAAGCATTTGACAAAATCCAACATCCATTCATATTTAAAGTCTTGGAGAGATCAGGGATACAAGACACATATCTAAGCATAGTAAAGGTGATATACAGCAAGCCTATAGCCAACATCAAACTGAATGGAGAGAAACTTCAAGCAATCACACTGAAATCAGGGACAAGACAAGCTGCCCACTCTCTCCATATCTCTTCAACATAGTGCTGGAAGTCCTTGCTAGAGCAATAATATAGTTGAAGGAGATCAAGGGGATACAAATTGGAAAGGAAGAAGTCAAATTATCACTATTTGCAGATGATATGATAGTATACATGAGTGACCCCAAAAACTCTACCAGGGAACTCCTACAGCTGATAAACACCTTCAGCAAAGTGGCCGGATACAAAAATAACTCAAAAAAAATCAGTAGCCCTCCTGTATACAAAGACAAAAGGGCTGAGAAAGAAATTAGGGAAACAACACCCTTCACAATACCCACAAATGACATAAAGTACCTTGGTGTAACCCGAACCAAGCAAGTCAAAGACTTGTATGAAAAAAATTTCAAGTCTCTGAAGAAAGAATTAGAAGAAGATATGAGAAGATGGAAAGATCTCCCATGCTCATGGCTCGGCAGGATTAACATAGTAAAAATGGCCATCTTACCAAAAGCAATCTACAGATTCAATGCAATTCCAATCAAATTACCAACACAATTCTTTATAGACCTTGAAAGAAAAATTCTCAACTTCATATGGAATAACAAGAAACAGAATTGTTAAAACAATCATCTACAATAAAAGATCCTCTGGAGGTATCTCCATCTTTGATCTCAAGCTGTACTATAGAGCAACAGTTTTAAAAACTGCATGGTACTGGCATAGAAACAGAATGGTGGATCAATGGAACCAGATAGAGGACCCAGAAATAAACCCACACACCCATGGACACTTGATTTTTGACAAAGACGCCAAAACCATACAATGGAAAAAAGATAGCATCTTCAACAAATGGTGCTGGTCCAACTGGATGTCTACATGCAGAAAAATAAAAATAGATCCATACTTATCACCCTGCACAAAACTGAAGTCCAAGTGGATCAAAGACCTCAACATAAAACCAGACACATTAAATCGGCTAGAAAAAAAAGTGGGGAATACCCTAGAACTCATTGGTACAGCAGAGAACTTCCTGAACAGAACACCAACAGTACAGGCTCTAAGAGCAACAATCAATAAATGGGACCTCATGAAACTGAAAAGGTTCTGCAAAGCAAAGGACACTGTCATCAAAAGAAAGCGACTGCCTACAGATTGGGAAAGAATCTTCACCAACCCTTTATCTGACAGAGGACTCACATCCAGTATATATAAAGAACTAAAGAAGCTGAAAAGCAGCAAACCAAGTAATCCACTTAAAAAATGGGGAACAGAGCTAAACAGAGAATTCTCTGTAGAGGAATATCGAATGGCAGAGAAGTATTTAAAGAAATGCTCAACCTCATTAGCCATTAGGGAAATGCAAATCAAAACAACCCTGAGATTTCACTTTACACCCATGAGAATGGCCAAGATGAAAAACTCAAGGGACAACACATGCTGGAGAGGTTGTGGAGAAAGGGGAACCCTTCTCCACTGCTGGTGGGAATGTAAACTGGTACAACCACTCTGGAAATCAATCTGGCGATTTCTCAGAACACTAGGAATAGCGCTTCCTCAAGATCCAGCCATACCACTCCTAGGCATATACCCAAAAGTGGTTCAAGTACACAAAAAGGACATTTGCTCAACCATGTTTGTAGCAGCTTTATTTGTAATAGCCAGAAGCTGGAAACAGCCCAGATGCCCCTCAACCGAAGAATGGATGCAGAAACTGTGGTACATCTATACAATGGAGTATTACTCAGTAATGAAAAATAAGGAAATCACGAAATTTGCAGGTAAATGGTGGGACTTGGAAAGGATCATCCTGAGTGAGTTGTCTCAGAAGCAAAAAGACACACACGGTATATACTCACTCATATAAACATACAACATAGGATAAACCCACTAAAATCTGTACATCTAAACAAACTAAGCAAAAGAGAGGACCGTGACTAAAATGCTCAATCCCCATCCTGAAAGGCAAAGAGGATGGACATCAGAAGAAGGAGAAAACAGGAAACAACCTAGGAACCTGCTACAGAGGGCCTCTGAAAGTCAGAAGAAGAAACCTGGAAACATCCTAGGAACCTGCCACAGAGGGCCTCTGAAAGCCTCTGCCCTGCAGACTATCAAAGCAGATGCTGAGCCTGATGCCCAACTGTTAGGCAGAGTGAATGGAATTTTATGTAAGAAGTGGGAAATAGTAAGAGCTTGAGAGGACAGGGTCTCCACAAGGAGAGCAACAGAACAAGAAAATTTGAACACAGGGAACTTCCCAGAGACTCACACTCCAACCAAGGACTATTCATGGAGATAACCTAGAACCCCTGCACAGATGTAGCCCATGGCAGTTCAGTGTCCAAGTGGGTTACATAGTAATGGGAAGAGGGACTGCCTCAGACATAATCTGATTGGCCTGCTCTTTGATCATCTCCCCCTGAGGGGGGAGCAGCCTTACCAGGCCACAGTAGAGGACAATGCAGCCACTTTTGATGAGAACTGATAGACTAAGACCAGAAAGGAGAGGAGAACCTCCCCTATCAGTGGACTTGGAGAGTGGCATGCATGCAGAAAGGGGAGGGAGGGTGTGATCGGGAGGGGAGAAGGGAGGGGCTTATGGGGGGGATACAAAATGAATAAAGTATAATTAATAAAAAATTTAAAAAAAAATTCATATGGAACCACAAAAGTTCCAAGATAGCCAAAACATTTCTGAGAAAAGGAAATATGCTGGCATGAATATAATTTCATATCTCAAGATATTACAGAAAGTAATAAAAACAATATGATTCAACCACAAAAGCAAATATGTAGATCAATGTGACAAAAAAAAACACAAACACAAGCAAACAATATTTATCACTAAATATTTGACCAAAAAATGCTAAAAAACATACACTGTAGAAAAGAAAGCATCTTCAGCAACTTATGCTGGGAGCTATGTCCAATGCATAAAAATGAAATTAGAGCCATATCTACCACCTTGCACAAAAACAAAAAAAAGTACAAATGGAATTCCTGTGGACCTAAATGTAAAACCAGAAACACTGAACTTGCTATGAGAAAACATAGCAATAAGTGTGGAGAATTCTCAAAAACCTAAAAAATAAAATTACAACTGTTACGTCCAGTTCGTAAGACCTTCCCAAACCACCAGGAACCGACTCTGCTGCAAATACATAAGGATTTATCCGTGCTCAAGCATGGGTTGTATACTTCCTGCATAAGCAGGAGAGGAATGTGCCCCTGCCATCAAGGGGAACAAGGTTTTTAAGGGGAAAAAATGCCAGCAGGGACTTACATGCTTTGGCATTACATGATTGGGTAAGGGAAATTGACTTTTGAAATGATTGGTTTACTTTAGGAGACAAGACCACAAACAGTTCTAGCCTGGCCATCTGGGCCAATTTCCTAGCAGCTGTATCTCTAGTGGGCAGGAAAAAATATGGTAAAGCTAGTTCCTTTCCCCAGGTGGCTGGACATTTCTACACCTGGATGGCCTTCACTCTTGTCTCTGCTTTAAACTTTAAAACAATACCCACAATTTTTTTTTTCAATTTTTTGGTTTCTCATTACCCCCTTCCCATGATCACTTGAAGGCCCAATCTTGGATCTTCCAGATATGACCCGTGGTATCCTACATATTTACGTTTTCACAATGGGATCTCAGTACCATTAGCTATATTGCTCCCAAGAAATCCTTCATGAAAGCCATCAACCAATTTAGAATACAAGGCCCAAACGTAAAAATCAAAATGAGTAGGGGTCTGTTCAGGGTAGATATAGGGGTAGTAAGCCAAGGAGAACTATTATACCAGGATTTAAAATATCCTCTGGAATCTTTTCTGTTCAGGGTCTCTCCAGGCTTTTGTCATTCTTGCTAAGGATTTCCTAGTCATTCCTGACTGGTTTACATAAAAACATTTCTCTCTAAGGGCTGCATTTGCCAATCCTGCTGAAAAACAAACAAACAAATAAACAAACAAAGAATAAATCTAAGCCCCTTCCATTTTGCAACATTTTCTACTTCTACCAGGGAATCAACATTCTTTTCTAAATGGATGATTGAGTTCTCAAGGCATTGAATATCTTTATCAATATCTGCCTTTAAGCTGTTATAATTCTGGCTTTGTACATCCAGTGTTGCAATAGCAGTTCCTACTCCAGCTAAGCAGGTCCCCAAGATAATAGCTAATGTCAGGGAGCCCCTTTTAAGTTAGAATTTCAGCTTGTTAGGTGGGATTTTGGATCGAAGACCTCTTCTTCTGAAACTGCCTCAGTGCTGATAATAGGATCATTGGCAATAGGGGCTACGAAGGCTGAAATGCCAGTCAAAGGCTGAGCACTGGGGCAGTTCTCAGAAGCGTCTGGTTAGTCAATCCACCTGAAGAGGCAGGGAGCAATCATGTCAGCTTCCAGCAAGTCCAGATTTCAGCTTGTAGTCCGTAGCTGATCCCTGAGGAAACCAGGTGAAAATCTGCTGAGACAAATTCAGACTAGAGACAAAAGTTAAAATTTGTCTACTAAATGGGGAAAGTGAGGAATCCAAGTCCAAGGGAAAGAACTCATCAACTAAATATATGAAAACAAAGTATTTACTGTCTCACAAGGATTGTAGCGGTGAGAAACTCAGAAAAGTAACCTATCAGTAAATGTAATATAAACAACATTCTTAGAGTAACAGATAAAACTGCATCCAACAGAATGAGTATCAGTTCTTCTTAGCTGTTTGTTTTGTAACCTTTATAAACAATTTAAGTGTGTCCACAGTCTGTTGGTAATCAGCCACCAATGGAGCTCGGCCACTTCTTGTACACTCAGCATCTACTTTTGGCCCCCACCTCCATGTCACACTGGAAAGTTAGGCAGTAATACATTAATGGATTTAGTGCCTGGGTGTTTGAACTTTCTTCAACAAAGGAATATGGAGGAATATGTTTAAGATATTCCTGTATCCTGTGTCAAAGTCTACCTCAGAAATGGCAGATATTAAAAATACCATAGTAAAAGCTATGGCTTTTGGGTCAGATATACACATTGGACAGATGTTTTTAATATGATGAGAAGCACCTCTAAGTCTATCTCCAGAATACAAAAAGAAAAGGAAATTAAAATCTCAAGTTTCTGACTGGAAAATAAGCAGTGAGTGCTCCATCAGCTTATCAGAACTCTACTGATCAATGTCAAAACTCTGAACTTCTGAAATCTTATAACACAAGCACAACAACAGCAGAGAGGAGGGAGAAATATAAAATATCTCCCATTTTTAATATGCCTTAAATTACTTTCTTGTGTCATTATAACTCACATTCACATACCTAAAAACACCTACTTAGACCCTCCAATCTTTCTTGCATTTACCAACTTTGAACAATTTTCCTAAGCCTCAAATTTTTAGATCATCATAACTTAAATTATTATATTCTCAGACCTTACATAAACCTTGCATCTTTCTATGCAGCTATCCACCATAAGACACAGGCAACTAACATGAAGCCTGTGAGCAAGGCAAATCTCTTTGCCTTTCTAAATAAAAGATCTAGAATGTAGTAGTTCTAAATAGCTAATGAACTGACCTATGAACTAACAGTGGATCTAACTGTCTGCTCTTTAGCTGCAAAGTTACCATTAGCTTAGCCTAGCCATCAATGTGATCAGGACCTCAGAAGGATAAATATAAGCCAAATGAATGTACTAATAAAAATGACAGTGAGGACTAGTCAGTCCATTATCTCAGCAGAGTCCCTGGTTCCTGTGATCTCATGGCATCATGAGCAGAGGCAGGCACAGATGAGAGACTATTTCTGTGGAAAAAAGAACTTGAGAGAATGGCCTCACCTTATCTTCAGCAACGTGAAACAATGACTCTGCAGGTGTCCACATTTTTGTCCTTAATTTAGGTTGGGCCCTAGGAGTGGGTCAGTTGGGGCAGTTTTGCCCAGTGGTTAGTATACCATCCAGAGTCACAGTCATCTGTCGTTGTGCTTAAATCTTCTCGGAGACCTCGAAGGAGCTACTGCCAGGATTTTGTGACTCTCTTGTCATAATATGCTTACACATGTTAAAATGCCATATTCATCAGCTCTCTGATAAGCTTGAGGCCAGTATATATGAGTTACTCTTTGTTTATCTTTAGTTATCTACTCTAAATTGCATCCTATAAAACAGAATGTTACTCTCTAATTCTGGCATATTCCTTAGATAAGTGTTTTAGGACTATATCTATTTTAAGTAGATCTACATAGGCAAACTTCATACTTACCCATCCTAGGCTTAACCATAAAAACAAACAAAAAGACCAGGTAAAGCTCAATCTTGTAACCAACCACAGTCACTAATATAACTTTAAATGTCTTTTCCAACTAAAATCAAAGCAAAACTTTCAATCAGATACAGTTCATAGAGGGTCTACCAAATCTTGCTGATCCTACCACATTGCATTAAAACTGAACTGCAAAAAAGCTTAAAGGACAAAAGTTTCATTTAGAACTAAATAGAACTGAACACAGCTGTAGTCCTCAACAAAGATGGCAGTAAAACCACGACTCCACCTTCTCTATCCCTGAACCATCATGGCGGCTAGGAAGCTGTTGCTATAGGCCATGGCCAGCAATATAAAGCATAGCTTTTAGGTGTCACTGATGGTATTGCTACCTCTCACGGCATAGCAAGCACTGTGGAACATTTATAATTTTCCGTAACCAAAAGTTCTAACATTGTAATTAAATAAGTTTTAGAACCTTATACATAACAGAACTACATAACAGCTACATAACAGAACAGTACAGAACAATTTTAAATTGTACCTGAAGTATTCTGGCCATACTGAACTTATCGGCCAGAAAGAAAAGCATTAATAATTCAGGAACTGGCAGTCAGGCACATATTTACAACCATGTATAACCCTGGGATAACATGGAGACCTGCACTCTTCTTCCCCTTTAAAGAGCATATAAAACCATTCCCCCTCCAAAGGGTTGGGAAACTGTTCCAGGCTCTTTGTTAGACTGCCCAAGGTCATTATTTAAAATGCCTGATAAACTTTAAAGCATTTCGTAGCCTTAAACTTTTAAACATTCTCTAAAACCTGTTTTTGCAACATCAAAATCAAGTACCCTTTTTAGAAGTGAAGTCACAAAGCATAACCATAATTTTAAAAGTCAAAACCAACTTTTAAAACCAACTTTTACCAGTGCAAACAATCCAATCTCTAAAACAAATACAAATTTAAAATGAGACTTTTCTTCTTAGTCTAAAAGGAAATAAGATGATAAACAAAATTCATTACAACTAAGAGGTTCTGTAATTTTTTTTCTTTGCTCTGCCTCACACCACATGACAATCTCAACATGGTGGGGTCACATCACAATGCATGTCAAGCAACATGGCTGCTATTTAAACACCTCTATGCTTTTTTAGATCTTATAAACACATAGACACACATATATGTTCTAAACAAGAGTTTGACTGTAACCTTTAAACATATCCAATAACTCTTAATCTATAACCAAGACATACAGAGCATATTAACCATTTAAGATCATTCAGAAACAAGCATGTAATGGCCTTATGTACATTTAAACAGGCAGACAAAACTTTCCTTACTCAACCCAGCTATAATTTCAAGCACATTGTTTTATCAGCCTGGGCAAGCTTGCTTGCCTTCCCCTCCATGATGAAGGTGTGTGCAGCTCCCTGTGCCCCTGGATTCGGCAAGCACTGCTTGCCTGGGCGTTGTAACACTCTGGGCAGGATGGTCCTGTGCTACAGGTGACACTACCTCCCCCACAAGCCATCTTTTCCAAATGGGCTTTCCCAGCCTTTCAGGAGCCAGTAGCTGTATGCGGCCATGGTGGAAGCCGTGGAACTGTGTCCAGCAAAGATCTAACAATTTCACTCCCGGACTCACCCTTGCATTCCCACTCATTGTCAGAGCACCAGTGATTCTGCCACAGCCGGAATTGGGGAGGAAGTCTCTCCAATACTGTCAGTCACAGTCCAATAGACACAAGAAAAAAACAGACAAGACAAATATGCACAGAAACAGGTTCCCCCCAGCCCCCATAGGAAAGGCACATCTGACCCGAAGAGGTTTGTAAAACAGAAAAACAGACACAGATTGTGTGGCCGTGTAGTCATCTTGCTACTGAAGCTCAGGCCAACAGATCTTCGGATTTCCACTCTGGTTTCCCTGCCACAGAAGCTCCACAACAGTGGGTGCTTCTGAACCACTTTCGGGATTGCAGGACTCTATCTGCCAAAATACTGATGAAGCCAGGGTTATTCCCCTAAACTTCGGCAGCTGTGACCATCATATCTTCTTTGATCACATCATGCTGCCCAGATATGGACACCCTGAGCCTGGAGGAAATTTTTTAATAGAGGACAGAAAGTACATGCACACAGAGACACTGTACAGAGACATTTAGACACTTACGGCACCAACAAAGACCCTCTGGGTCAGGGTCCTAGAGTCTTGGGGATCCTGTAAAAACCCTCAAATGTTATGCCCAGTTCGTGAGGCCTCCAAAGACCACTAGGAATCGATTCTGCTGTAAATACATGAGGGTTTATTGTATATGTGTTCCAGCACAGCTCACAAACTTCCTGTGTAAGCAGGAGAGGAATGTGGCCTCGCGGTCTAGGGACCAAGGTTTTAAAAGAGAAAAAGTGTAAGCAGGGACTTACATTCTTTGGCATTACATGATTGGTTAAGGGAAATTGACTTTTGAAATGATTTGGTTTACTTAAGGCGCCAAGACCACAAACAGTTCTGGCCTGGCCATCTGGGCAGTTTCCTAGTAACTCTATCTCTAGTAGGCAGGGAAAGAATTCAGTAAAGCTAGTTCCTTTGCCCAGGTGGCTAAATATGTCTACACCTGGCTGGCCTTCAGTCTGGCCTGTGCTTTAAACTTTAAAACAATACCCACAAAAAAACCAATTTTCAATTCTTTGGTCTCTCACAACATGATCCAGTTATACCACTCCTTGGCATACACCTGAAGGACTTGATATCCTACTCCACAGATACTTGCTCAGCTGTGTTCATTCCTCCTTTATTCACAGTAGCTAGGAAATGGAAATTGCCTAAATATTCCTTAACTGATGAATGGTTACTGAAAATAAACTGCGTTTACACAATAGAATACTGTTCATCTATAATAAAAATGAAATCACAAGTTTTGCATGTAAATGGATCAAGCTAAAAAAACATCCTATTGAGTGGGGTAACCCAACTCAGAAAGACATGTCTATGGCCATTTTTTGCAGTGCAGAAACTGTAAAATTATTAAAGTCTTTATTTGGTCCTCTTAGGAACTGCAATTCAGAACACACAGATTGAAATAGTGTTAAATTGGTATCTGGAAAAGACAGGAAATGTAGAAACTTACACGGTAGTCATTGGTGTTGATGTGTTATAAAGCAGTAAGTTTTTATTTGTGAGGATACTTCCATTGGGATTGAGAGTTAAGCCTTATGACTAATAAGATAAAAGAAAGCATATTCTAAGTTCAATGGACATAAGACCAGAGTGTGATAACCTGCTGAGCTGAGTAACGTGCCTCTAGCTCAGTATGTTCTCTGTTCTGGAAGTTGCAGCCAAGGTTTGAGGTGGACTGGGTCTGCCTTCCTGAATAGTGAATCCTTCAGGAATTCAACATTCTAACTGCTCCCCACCTAGGTTTTGAAAAGCTTATTCCTTGTCTTGCTTTTCATTGCAATTTCTCCTATTTTATTTTATTGTGTGACAACCAGGAAATACTGGTGAAGGTTTGTTGTGCCTGTCATGTGACTGAAGGCTATGCCCTTTTTTCTCAGAGTGAGGGAACTACAAAGTAGTTCATTTGAGGTTGGTTCTTTCAGGAGTAAACATGTCACTCAGAGTTCATCCAGAGCCACTCTCTGTCACTCATATGGCTTCAGACAGAGAATGTATCTACATAAAAGGGCTTTATTATTAACTATCTAAAGAAAAATCTTCCCTGATTCCCGAATCAGGTTTGTTGATATAGAAACGATAACCTAGTTGAAAAATTTAGCAAAGCTGAGTAATTATATTAATGAAAATACAGAACCAAGAATTCCTGATGTTTGGATCCAGGAAAGGGGACCTCTGATCAGTAAATCCTGGAGAACAAAATGGGCCTCTGTATTTTAAAAACTTCCTGACAAATTTTAATATGAATCAGGGTACAGCTACTGTATGAGACCTTTAAGATTAAGTTAATAGAACATTCTTCAATGAAATTATCACTCTAGACATTAGATAAACGTATGTATAAGCATGCATATAATCTTATTAATCTGTATTTTTAACACAGATTTTCACTTATGTAAGAACATTTAAATATAACTTTTGTTATTGTAGGCATACTTCCTTCTTATTATATGTCAGAACTTTGAATATTATAATTATTAGAATTGGTACCTTATAAACAAGACTGGGTACCATGCCCCAAATTTTCCTAGTAACCTGTAATCATCAAAGACATATGCACATTCTGAGGACCAAAGAGCAAGTTATGAGACAGTTTAGTACAATGAATATGCAGTTAATGTCTATAAATTAGATTAGTGATAGAAAAAGAAAAACCTGAGTGTAACACATAAAGTTGTTAAACTTAGTTCTCAGGTTACATACACAGCTGTTTCCTTTGTTTGAACAGTTAGTGCTTGGTCCTAGTGCATTGGTGGCAGTGTTGTGATAGGCCTGAGTTATAACTCCCTTCATACAGATGGGCATGTGTTCACCAGTTCCCAGCTTCAGGTTTGCTCTTCCTGCTGATTACAGCAGCAGAGTTTAAAGCCCATTTTTTCTTAAACAGGAAAAGAAGAGTAGAGAAGCAACAAAAGAGCTCAACCTATGTGGGTGTTTGTGCTTTATGGAACCCCTCATTTGAAATAATTTATACTTACAATATCACACTTTATAGCTAGTGGAAACAAATAGGCTGAGTGTTGCTCTATATATAGTGTGTTTGAGAAGATGACATAAACTCCAATTTGTCTTCATTTTAGGACCAGGCCTGAGTTTAAAAGAAAAGTCAATCAGTTCCAGGAACTAGGCCATAGGTCACCAATTCCAGGAACAAGACCATAAAATTCCCTACCCAAAGAACAAACTGGAGATAACCAAAAGAATGGGAAAGGATCTTGTCTCTGGATGGGACTTATGTTAGGGCAGCTTCCTTGAGAGGCTGTAGTTAAACACTCATGGCACATGAATGCAGCCCACTTAACACCTGGACACAAGCCAGTTAGCAATCGACCCTGGTAACTTCCCGCACCCACCAATGAGGTTTTAGATTATCTAACCCTTGCTAGAATACCCCTAGTTTCCTACAAAAAAAAAAAAAAAAAAAAAAAAAAAGGCTTGCACTCTTGTCGTCCTGTTCCCTATTTTCTCCGTCTTCTGAGGTCTATCTTGTTTGCCTTTCTGAATGAGGGTTAAGCATCTTACCCATGGTCCTCCTTCTTGCTTAACTTCTTTAGGTGTACAGATTTTAGTATGGTTATCCTATATTATGTGCTTAATATCCACTTACAAGTAAGTATATACCATGTGTGTCTTTCTGCATCTGGGATACCTCACTTTTCACTTATGTAAGAACATTTAAATATAACATATGTTATTGTAGGCATACTTCCTTCTTATTATATGTCAGAACTTTGAATATTACATTTATTAGAATTAGTACCTTATAAACAAGACTGGGTACCATGCCCCAAATTTTCCTAGTAACCTGTAATCATCTTTTCTAGTTTCTACCATTTGCCTGACAATTTAATAATTTCCTTGTTTAGAGGGCCTCTGAATGACTCTACCCAGCAGGGTATTAAAGCAGATGCTGAGACTCATCTAAACTTTGGGCAGAGTGCAGGGAATAGTATGAAAGACCAGGAGGGTACTGGAGCTCCACAAGGTGAGCAACAGAACCAAAAAAAAATCTCGGCCCATGTGTCTTTTCTAAGACTGATACTCTGACCATTCATGAAGATAACCTAGAATCCCTGAACAGATGTAGCCCATGGCAGCTCAGTGTCCAAGTCGGTACCCTAGTAAGGGGAACAGGGATTGTCTCTGACATGAACTCAATTGCTGTCTCTTTGATCACCTTCCCCTGAGGCTGGGGCAGCCTTAACAGGCCACAGAGAAAGACAATGCAGCCATTGTCTTTCTGAGGCCTGATAGGCTAAGGTCAGATGGAAGGGGAGGAGGACCACCCCTATCAGTGGACTGGGGAAGGGGCATGGGAGAAGAAGAGAGAGGGATGGTGGGATTGAGAAGGAACGAGAGAGGGGGTTACAGTTGGGATACAAAGTGAATAAATTGTAATAAATACTTTTTAAAAGGGTCTAGGGTGGCCATTTTGTGAAATGGTTTGACCCCCTGTATGCAGGTTTTCTGGAAATAAAACACTCTTGTCAATTGCATATGTGAGTGGTGGACTGCATGGGGTGATTTCAGACTTAACATATTCACTTCAAAAGGCATAACTGAAATAAATCACAAGAGAGATTAATTTATTTTTAAAACAGTAAAAAAATTTAACTATGGGAGAACAGGATTATCACATAGATTTGGATATTTTAGTTTTCACTTTATAGCAAGTGTTTCAAGAACACCTAGAACAAATAGTAGTAAGTCATCATTCACAGGAAGAGCTCTGCACAATTCCATTTCTGTGATGGCACTCAACACTGGTAAGGATAGCCATTGTGGTCTTTTTAGTATGTTTTTAGCCATGTGGCTTTTTAGGAAGATTGAATGTATTAACAAAGATGATTGAGTTCTTTGCCCATTATCCTTTTATCCATTTATTCCAAACAAAGGTTGTAATGGTGTGCTTCAGGTACGGGACAAAAAGCTCCAGGTTCTCCCAGCATTCCTCAGGCCTTATCTGCAGCTGGGCATGGCTGGCAAACCCCAACCTGTAACCTGAACAGTCCATGGCAGGGATTTCCCCTCCTCCTTACCATGTAATCCGGACATTTTGTTGCCCTTGCGTGGCACCCAAAAGCTGCTTCCAATGATCCTACTTTAACTGCCTTGCATGAGAAGCAGTCCAGCATCCTCAAGTTCACCTTGCCACCCCTTCCTGGTTCCTCATTTTCTTTATTAAACAAAAAGGGGGAGTTTTAGTGTATAGGTAGCCTCTCTCTAGGTTGCCTAGCAACCTATAATGTCATCACTTGCCCCTCCCCTCCAGTCAGGTACGTGGCAGAAGCACCTGGAAGACACAGCACCAGATATAAAAGACCAATTTTCCATCTCCTTTCTCTCTCTTGCACTCTCTCTGCTTTGGTTTCTCTCCTGGGGGCTTCCCAGCATATTCCTCTTTCTTTTCTCTTATCCTCTCCCACTGTTGCTCTCAGTTTATCTGTCTCTCTGTCTCTCTCTACCCTCATGGGCCACTCAGGCACTGAATCCTCTCCCCTTTTCTCTCCTCCAAATAAATCTCTTTATAACATATCTGTTGACTGCCTGGCATTTTAAAAAATAAACCTGACAGAATGTCCTGTGATTACATAGTGAAGATAGTGTGACAATTCTGCAAATATGCTAAAAATCACTGAATTTAAGTTTACAATGGGTGAAGAAAATCACTGGAATTTTATAAGTGTTGGGTTTGGGGTGTAAGATGAGAAAATTCACTTCAGACATAGAAGCTTAAAATGCAAGCTGTATTTTCTGCACAAAGGGTAGTGGCCAGTTCAGGATCTGAACCACATCCTCAAAAGGAAATTGTACAACAGTTTTTTTAATTAAATTTTTATTTTTTACCTTAATTACATTTTATTTGTTTTGTATCCCAGCTGTAGCCCCCTCCTTCATTTCCTCCCAATCCTACTTTCCCTCCCTCATCTCTTCCCTCAGATGTAGCCCAAAGCAACTCAGTATCCAAGTGCGTTTCCCAGTAAGGGGGACAGGGACTGTCTCTGACATGAACTCAGTGCCTGGCTCTTTGATCATCCTTTCCCCTCTCCCCCCCCCCCACCACCACAGAGGGAGGAGCATCCTTTCCAGGCCACAAAGGAGGACATTGCAGCCAGTCCTGATGAGACCTGATAAGTTAGGATCAGATGGAAGGGGAGGAGGACATCCCCTATCAGTGTACAACAGTTTTAAAGGATGGGAACATAAAGTGAGGGTGGGGTGGGGTGGGCTATTGCATTGAAATATTGTAGTTTGACACAAGGGTTTAAGCAAGGTGTTCCTAGGTCTTTCCAGGTCATTTGGTTTCAGGACCTAAGACTCAGCTTTCTGCAGTCATGTCATCTCTTGGACTTCAGCCTGAAATTTAGAGTGATAAGGGAACATAGGAGTGGGCGAGCTGCACTTAGTTAATTAAGTCAAGACAGGCAACATAATTATAGTTTTAGTGTCTTAGCTTAGATAATGGATAATGGCAACTTCCCTCTTTACATCCTTTACTGATTAACAGACACACATGAAAACACCTGAAGAAGCAGGATGGGAGCTGGGTTACAGAGCCTGGGAATATGAACTCAATTTTGATTCTACTGGCAAGATGGACCTTGTTCCTGAGATGGCTGGACCCAGGAAATTGCCTCCTAACAGAACAAAGCGAATAATTTGAAAAGGCTAATCTTAAATCCTGTAAGGAAGTCAGACTAATTAACAGGATTTTTCATTTAAGGACATTTGTAATCTTTCAAACCTTTATCTTTGAAAGATGTCTCATACTAAATTTGTAAAGGCAATACTTGTGCAATACTCTTACCTACCAGTAGGTATGGGCATTCAAGAGCCCTTGTACTGAATATGAAAGTCAAAATATTCGCTTAAGAATTATAGCCTTTCTGTTGATTGAAATTGATGCAGGTGATATGGAAAAAACAGAAAGACAGGCATTCCCATGAGCAGAAAGCTCTCTTCAGATCTGGTTCCAATTTCAATTGGACAATGGCCACACACCCAGGCTGAATTTGGTACTTTTGGCCTTCAAATCCTCCCTCACTTAGATAACTAGTTAACACAGTAAAAGTTTAAGTCTCCTTTAAGTCACTTATCTGTTTTCATTCCTGCCCTGTGCTACATTTCTTTATTTCAGGTTTATCGTGTTAATCCCAAAGACCCGAGGAGAGAGACCATAGTTAAAAAAGCAAGCTTTTCATTCATGTACACTGCTGTCTCTCCTTAAAAATTGAAGTTCAAGAAATCAACATTGAACATGAGAAAGATAAGTTGTTTTTGTTGTTGTTGTTGTTTGTTTGTTTTTTAAATAGCTCAGGGATAGTGGGTTTCCAAATAGGGGATTTGGTGGGCAAAGTAGCAGGATTACTGGATCTGAACATAAGCATAATAAGTTAGTCATAATGACCTCTAGAAAAAAAAAAGACATGATTACAAGGTGGTTTTAACAAGATAGTCATAACAATATAGTCATAACCTCTTGAAATAAAGGAAGGGTTGCAGTGTGTCCAGCTGTTTTAGCTCTTAGTCCCCAAAACAATGTCCAAGTGGCAAGAATAAAATTAGTTAGATGGCCCATGGCCCATTAGTCTTTTTTTAGAAGTCATTCAAACTGCTTTTATATAAGATTTAGGGGCGTTGTTCTTTTAGTAGCTGTTTCAAGGCTAACAGAAGGACCACAAGGGAATAGTAGTTAGAGGGCCACAAAAGAAGGTTCTTCCAAAGTGCCATGATAAAACTTAACAGTGGGCAGAGATCCAAAACCTAAGTCAGGAGGCAATAACTGCACAACATTATGGGGAACACTAAGACACAATGTTACACGAGAAAACCTTCACATCAAGTTTAACATGAGTTAAATGCAATTGTACAACTAGCTGGATCATGTACAAGAGCTGTGCAGAATGATAACTGTGATTGGCAATTTGTTTACATTAGACTCCCACATAAGGATCAAACATCTGGAAGCTTTCTAAAAGAACTCAAAGTCAGTATCTAGGGAATGAATCTGAGCAGAAAGTGTCTAAGTGATATTTCTTGTTTTGTTTTTTTTCCTTTAGACCATAAATTTAATATTTTTCTGCCATGTTGCTTCATTTCATTTTTCTTTTTTTTATTAATTACAGTTGTTCACTTTGTATTTCAGCCGTAGCCCCCTCATTTGTCTCCTTTGAATCCCCCTCCTTCTCTCTTGCTTTTATATATGATGAACTTTGTATGTTTGCTTTAAATACTAAGCTGATTTCTCAACAGAAGCTTCTCTAGAACACTATAGGGCAGCATTTTTCAACCTTCCTAATACTTCTACCTTTAATATAGCTTCCCATGTTATAGTGACCACCCAACCCACTAAATTATTTCTTTTAAATTTTTTTTTGTTTTTTAATTTATTTTTATTTTCTTTTTAGTTATTTTACATCCCAAGGTTTCCCTTTTCATTCATTTCTGCCCAGTCCGCCCTTTCTTCTTCCCCTCTCCTTTCCCTCTAGAAAAGGTGAGTCCCCCTTCCCCCATGTCAACCTTTCCCAGCTCACCAACTTACATCAGGACTGAGCATATCTTTATCATCTGAGGCCAGGCCAGGCAGCCCTGCTAGGAGGAAGTTATTCAAAAGCAGGCAATAGTGTCCTGTAAGAAACAGCCCCCCCTCCACGTGTGAGGTACCCCATATGAAGATCAAGCAGCCCATCAGCTGCATGTGTGCAGGGGACCTAGGTCCAGATCATGCATGCTCCTTAGTTGATGTCTCAGTCTCTGAAAGCCCCCATGGGACTGGGTTAGTTGTCTCTGTTGGTCTTCTTTTGAAGTTTCAGTCCCCTTCAGATCCTTTCATCTTTCCCCAACACTTGCACAGGATCCCCCCCCCCCAAACTCTGCCCATGCTTGGCTATAAGTCCCAGCATCTGTCCCCATCCTCTGCTGTCTGAAGCCTCCCAGACATAAAATTGTTTCTGTAATCTTGTTATTGTTATGAAGTACAATGTAAATATTTTTGGAAATAGAGGTTTGCCAAAGGGGTCCCAACCCACAATTTAAGAATAGTTGCTCTAGAACATTCTAAATTACTGCATCCATGACTGCCATGTCAAGAGTACATGAAAAACCTTTTACAAAGTTTTCTAAAATTAACCTTATTAGTATAACCTTAAAAAATCTCTACATTTTCATTCCATCCACTCAACCAACAGATGAGAGATGAAGCAGTCATGTCAAATATGTAATAAATAATTTACATAAAACATAGACTGAATTAACAAAGAATGCTTAAGCCAATTTTTTTCTTCTTTTCAGATGTCCCTAGGTCACCACAAACTGACAGGAGTAAGCACATGTCTTAATCTCATTATATTTAAAATAGATTTGTTGGTTAGATAAGCAAATTAAATGAGCTTGCAAAAACATTAGCTCTTGGAATTTCTTAGAAAACATTCACAAGTACCGCTGCCAATGCCCTTCTAATCTTTGTAGACTTCAAAGTAAGAGAGTAGGAACTGGCTCTAGAAGTCTCTGTCTGGGTAGAGACAAGATTGTATTTTCAAAGCACCAGAGGTGAGCACAGGTTGGAGACAATCTCCTTCATCTAAGTCATCTCCTCCTGAAGAATCTAAAGGTTTCGGATATCACTTAATAGTATAATTTGTTGGTTCTACAGACACAAAACTGTTAAAGATTGAATATTATGAACAACTTTTCAAAGCTGTGAGTTTGATGACAGAGTTTCTGGCATTCCCCTTTAATCAGGAAACATGGGTGGTTATGGTGTTTTAGAAGAATACTGCTGATTGAGATTGCAGTCCTTCCAGTCCAGATAGCCATTCTGAGCTTGGTGTTAAGGGGCAGGACTCCCTCTCCCTAGCAAGGCCTCATGCTCTCTGCCTGACTTCATCTGGAGAATGTCTTTAGACATACATGCCTCTAACCACGTTGGCTACCCTTCCTGTGCCTATAGGATAATTATGTAATGTGTTCCTGTTCATATGATAAGAGCATGCTGTTTAATGCAAATCAAACATCCTTGAAGTGCCTAGTTTTAACCAATTATGTGCACCTATCTTTGGAGCTTCCATCCCCTCCCCAAGGGGTATACACCCTTTTTCTCTGGAAATAAAGTTGAACTGGCTCCCTGAAATGGTTCCCAGAGTACCTCATGTCTTGTCTCTCTTGACTTTGTGGACTGGTGGGAAACAGTCCCCCCAGGAAGCAGGAAGTGGAGCCTGGAATTAGCTTTTGTTAAGAGGAAGAATTGAAAATGTCAGGATAAAGGCATAACCAACAGTTCTAGCAAGAAGGTTCTATCCCAGTTGGGTGGTAAGTTTAAATACAAGGTTCCTCTGATCATACATCCTCATATGCCAGTTTGGGACAAACTGAGGGCAAGAGTAATTGCTATTTGCCTCCCTGTTTTATGAGACATTTAAAATGTGGATGCAGACTAAGAGATCCTCATTGGGCAAGGGAATCCATGCTCATGTCATGTGAGACATGAGAAGTAATTCCTGTTTAGATGAGGACTTTTGTCTTATTTGTCCTATCTGGCTGAAGTTGGTCAAGCCTATGGAGCTGGAGGCTGAAGCAATAGACTTTTAGCAAGACTTGTTTCCCATGCATTCATGCACAACCTACTCTAGTGGAATGGTGTTCCATTGAAGGGAAGCTGTGCTCCAAACACAGAGCTGCTTGACTCTGTGTTTTTCTTGCCATGTAAGTGTGTTGTAAATTTAACCCATTTTACTCAAGCATTCACTTTTTTCTATCCAATTTTAATATACATGATCTTTAATGTTATTTTACATTAAACAAACTTTAAGTTTTCCTTAAACTTGTTTTGACTTACTTGTTTCAGTCTCAACTTTGACAACATATGCAAAAGGCTATGAGTGGGAGTTATCAGTTGGTCTCTCAATCTAAATTTGTCTCTGTAAATAAATTACAGCTGTATTTAGCATGACTGACCATTAACTTCTGTCTTAATTGTCTTTAACATGTTTACAATAATAATAACTCTTACAAGATTAGGGTTTTATAATTGTATTCCTTTTAAGTTTGAGCCTTAAAAATTAGAATTCTGGAATTAAAGATTTCTTAGTGTCAAGATAAACTTTAAGTAATAAGTACAGTCCACAGAGAGACTGGAACCTCATTTTTCTCATCCTTTTATATATGTACACAAAATTCCAGTTTTTAATATGAGTCAAAACAAACCATCTTGAAAGCCTGGTTTTGTCTCCTTAAGGCTAATAAAAGAGAGATACAATGATAAGCAGAGCGTTCTCGATGGCTTTAGCTGTTGAACTGGTACTCTGTTAGTTGGTCACCTTAACTAAGATGGTAGTATAGTCACATGACACATCCTTTCTAATCTTAGAAAGATGGTATCTGAGTCACATGTGATGGCTGATGACCGGGCAAGGTTGGCATCCTATTGATTAGTCTTTTCATCTCCTAGAGGCTGAAGCTTTCATGTGGAAACACTGCCTGAGAACCAGGATTTCACATTTTCCCAAAGGATCCTTGAAGACTATGTGAGCTTGCCACTGGAATGGCTACTAGAAATATGAAAAATTTTGACTTAACTAAAATTAAGTATTATGAATGTTTCTATGTTAAGAAGGGGTGAGGAAATACAGCATTCTGGGAAGTGAGCTTGCAGAAGTAAGGATGCTAATGGTACTGACAAAGCATCCAATGATATGCCATTGAAAAGTTCAGAGGGTTTGATATCGGGCAGAGAAGATGCAGTGGAGAGAGTTTCCAGCAGTATCAAGCATCTTAGTGCTTCTTTCCCTCTGTACACTACAGATGGTAGAAGAGACTCACTGGCAATCATTCAGGATGAATGGACCCCAAAGAGTAGCATCTGAATGAAAATAGTTATAGAATCCCCCAAGCAATAGAGGAAGCATGACTTATAGAAAGTCTTGATTAGGTTTATAGACCTAGCATTTCAGATGCCATCTTAAGAAGAATGACTGTTTGTTTATGGAAGGGAAGAAGACAATTGTCTCTCTGACCTCCTTGGAAAAGTTATGAGTATAGGAATATTTTGAATCTTTTTCATATGTGAACAAATATTAAATGCAGTCAGCCTATGTGTCTTGCTGTTTTTGATCTAAAAATGTGTCAGAGTTGTGGCGGCTTTATTTCCTAAATATTTAGTAGTTAGAGAAGTTAACGCTGTAGTGTCCATGATAAAACAGAACTTTTACATTGGCTGAGTCTCAGACATTTGTCACTCTCAGCAACGTGAGAGAAGTGTTATTATACTTTTTATTCAGATAGCTATGTCATCAAGAAGGTTGTAGTGTTCAGAGTCCTCAGAGAACAAATCTGTGATAGTTGCTTGCAGGGTAGGGGGTATGGATCTGATTCCTGTGTGATTAAAGCAGATGCACACATTTGTATGACTATAATCTCGGTCAAAATATGGCACACCAGCACACCAGCGCACCAGCTTCTGTTTGACTAGCACTACCAGTTCACAGATGCCCCAGGATCTCTGCCTTCTTGGGTATTACTTGAAATTTTCAGAGTTCTCTTGAAAGAATGTTATTTTCTATAATAGTTAGTTCTTTCTTATGCGCTAATAATGAAAATTCCTAAGAGCCAGTAGTAAAATGATCTGAGGAATATTTTGAAGAACACTTACAGAAGAACTCATTTCCAGGGATTCTGAATCAATCAGCTTTAATTAAGGCCCAGTATATTTTGAGAACTTTCTATGTTCCTTTAATGTACATTTATAATTGAGACCTATGCTGGCTAGTGTTTTGTTTACTTGATACTATCTAGAGTCACCTGGGAAAAGGGAACCTTAATTGAGAAAATACCTTCACCAGAATGGTATGTAGGCAAGCCTGTGTGGGTATTATCTAATTAGTGATTGATAGGGGTAGGGAAACTCCTGGAAAGGTAGTTCTTGGGTGTAAAAAACAAACAAACAAGCAAACAAAACCTAAGTGATCCAGAATGAAGAAGACAGCATGTAATACTCATCTATAGCTTGTCCTCCAATTCCTGTCTTGTTTGAGTTCCTGCTCTTATTTTCCTAAGTGATGGACTCTGGTGTGGACCAATTAGCTGAAAGAAAAAAAAAAAGCTTGTATTCTACAAGGCACTTTTTGTCATGGTGTTTTATCAAGACCATTGCAATAACAACTCTAAGGCAGAAAATGGTGCCAGGAGCAGGGCAGCACTGACAGACTTGACTATATTTGGGGGAGACTGTGGAGAGATTTTTTGAATTTCAGGCTGGAAAAGGCATTTGGTACTTAGAGCTCAGTATAAGGCTTGTAGAAACTTAGAAGAGACTGTTTAAGGCAGTAAGGAACACTCCTCTATGCCCTTTGTTTCAGTTTCTTCCCAGACTTCTTAGTGGTGAAGCCTAAGTGTTTTAAGCTTAAATAAACTCCTTCCTTCCAAAGTTGCTCTGGTCATGATGTTTTATCACAGCAATAGAAACCTTGACTAGACTCATTCCATAAATAAGCAGTCTCAAATGGCCTTAAGAACTTGAATCACAGCCCCTAATAGTTACTATATTCTACCACCTGGAACCTAAACCGTTGGTTCAAACTGAATGTAGTCAGCTTTCTGAATCTTCATATTCTGCACGTGTGAGTTCAACAGACTGTGAGTTTAAAACATAGAAAAATGTTATCTGCATTAAGAAAGTAAAGAATTGTCATTATCATAAACATCAGAGTTTTGTGACCATTTCTATAGCATTTGCCTGGCATTAGGTTTTGTAAGTAATATGGAAATGTGTAATATGGGAGGGTATACATAGAGCTCACACATGCTATGGAGCATATGTGGAAGAGAGAGGACAATTTAGGGGAGTTCTTGGCTTTCTTCTTCCTCCACCATGTGAGTCTCCGGGACTGAACTCAGGTAATCAGGCTTGGCAGCAAGCACCTTTACCAGGTGAGCCACCTTGTTTGCACTTCCCTTTTATTTTATTTACTTATTTAATCATCTATCTATCTATCTATCTATCTATCTATCTATCTATCTATCTATCTATCTATAGAAACTGCTTCTTTTTTTTGTATTTTATTTTTTTCTTATCAGTTACATTTTATTAACTATGTACCCCAGCCGTGTCCCGATCCCTCATTCCCTCCCAGTCCCTCCCTCCCTCCCTCATCTCCACTGTGCCCCTTGCCAAGTCCACTGATAGGGGGGAACTCCTCCCCATTCATCTGATCCTGTTTTATCAGGTATCTTCAGGACTGGCTGCAAAGCTCTCCTCTGTGGCCTAACAGGACTGCTCCTCCCTTGCGGGGTGGGGAGGCCAAAGAGCCAGTCATTGAGTTCCTGTTAGAACTAGTCCTTGTTCCCCTCACTATGGGAAACCAATTGGTTACTGAGCTACCACAGGCTACATCTGAGCAGAGGTTCTAGGTTATATTCATACATGGTCCTTGGTTGCATGTCAGTCTCAGAAAAGACCCTGTGCCCAGATATATTTGGTCCTTGTGGAGCTCCTATCCTTTCCTCATCAGACTAACTTCCCTTCTTTCTTATGATTCCCTGTACTCTGCCAAAGGTTTGGTCATGAGTCTTTGCTTTGAAAACACTGCTAGTTAGAGTCTTTCCAATGCGCTCAGTAGACTACTGTCAATGTTCAATGCGTATCCCATCTGTCTTTCAAAACAAGGATTGATCATCTTACCCCATGTCCACTCTCTTGATTATCTTTTTTAGGTGTACAGATTTCATTATGTTTATTATATCTTATAGGTCCATATAAGTGAGTATATACCGTGATTGTCTTTCTCCTTCTGGGATATTTCACTCAGGATGATCTTTTCTAGGTCCCACCATTTGCCTGCAAATTTCATGATTTCCTCCTTTTTGATTGCTGAGTAGTATTCCATTGTGTAAAAATACCACAATTTCTGTATCCATTCCTCTGTTGATGGACATCTGGGTTGTTTCCAGGTTCTGGCTATTGCAAATAAAGCTGCTATAAACATGGTTGAGCAAATATCCCTTTTGTGTACTTGAGCAAACTTTGGGTATATACCTAGCAGTGGTATAGCTGGGTCTTGAGGAAGCACTATTCCTAATTGTCTTAGAAAGCGCCAGATACATTTCCAGAGTGGTTGTACCAGTTTACATTCCCACCAGCAGTGGAGGAGGGTTCCCCTTTCTCCACAACCTCTCCAGCATGTGTTGTCACTTGAGTTTTTCATTTTGGCCATTCTGATGGGTGTAAGGTGATATCTCAGGGCTGTTTTGATTTGCATTTCCCTGATGGCTAATGAGGATGAGCATTTCTTTAAGTGTTTCTCTGCCATTCGATATTCCTCTGTCGAGATTTCTCTGTTTAGCTCTGTTCCCCATTTTTTAATTGGATTACTTGGTTTGCTGCTTTTCAGCTTCTTTAGTTCTTTGTATATACTCGATATTAGTCCTCTGTCATATAATTGAAGATCTCAGAAGATGGAAAGATCTCCCATGCTCATGGATTGGTAGGATTAACATTGTGAAAATGGCCATCCTGCCAAAAGCAATCTACAGATTCAATGCAATTCCCATCAAAATACCAACTCAATTCTTTACAGACCTTGAAAAAAAGATTCTCAGCTTCATATGGAGAAACAAAAAACCCAGAATCTCCAAAACAATCCTGTACAACAACAGATCATCTGGAGGTATCTCCATCCCCGATCTCAAGTTGTACTACAAAGCAATAGTAATAAAATCTGCATGATATTGGCATAAAAACAGAAAGGAGGATCAATGGAACCGCATAGAAGATCCAGAAATAAACCCACACACCTATGAATACTCGATATTTGACAAAGAAGCCAAAACCATTCAATGGAAAAAAGACAGCATCTTCAACAAATGGTGCTGGTCCAACTGGATGTCCACATGCAGAAAAATGAAAATAGATCTCTATTTATCACCCTGCACAAAACTAAAGTCCAAGTGGATCAAAGACCTCAACATAAAACCAGATACTCTAAATCAGTTAGAAGAAAAAGTGGGGAACAGCCTAGAACTCATTGGCACAGGAGACAACTTCCTGAACAGAACACCAACAGCACAGGCTCTAAGAGCAACAATCAATAAATGAGACCACATGAAACTGAACAGCTTCTGTAAAGCAAAGGACACTGTCATCAAAACAAAACGCCTGCCTACAGATTGGGAAAGAAACTGCTTCTTGTATCTCCTATTCATTCCATCTTCTACATAGACAAGGCCAATGCCCTTGTTCTGCCCATGCTCCTTTATATCTTATCCCCATTTATGTCTGTTTCCAATGAAGTATCTTGCTTTCATTACTTCCTGTTTGTTCAACAATTTCATGCAATTTCTCAAATTTTGCCACTTGACACATGGAGTAGCCAAGATCACATCATTCCTGAAAAAATGGAGATGGTGGTAATCCCAGAAGCATGCTGTAGCATGATCTAATCAGAAGTTACATTCAACAGTAGATAAGGTTTGGTGGATTAAAAATTTATTGCAAGATTGCTATTTTTAGAACCCAGGGCTCACTAACACAGAAAAGAAACTGGTTGCAAGAATAATAACATGAAATGCCTGGACTATTCCCTCTTTGAGAATATAGCCCTCTTGTACTGTACTCATTCTATTCTGCCACTGACTCACTGTTCTTTGCAGTTTGAAATGTATTTTTGCTGTTCTGTTTCAAATTCTGCTTCTTGGGGGCCTCCCATGTTTATCTAATGCAAAAAGGCATTTTTATCTTCTACATATTCATCTATAATGCCTCATATAATTTCTTTATTAATAATTATTTCTTCTGGCCCCTAAATTGTTATTTATTGTCTTATTTTCTTTAACTCACATTTCTTTTTATTGTCCTTTTCTCCTTAGCCTGATTTTCTTTCTCTTTAATGAAAATATAAACTTCATGAAGACAAGTATATCTTTATTTTTGTATCTTCAGATCCTATAATAATCCTATGCAGAGAGAGCACTCAAATAAGTCTTAAAAATAATAAATATAAATATTAAAAAAATGTGCATCAGATCCTATAATAACGCATAGATGTTATCCAAAAAACAATTGTTGGATAAATAAATGTAAAAACTTATATAGAAGCTAACTTAGCTTTTCAAGGGTTAATGGATCTTAGTTCAATTTAGTCTGGGAGTCAGATGTTTCAGAATTGACTAGAATAGGCCAGCAAATTGGAAATTTAATTATACAGCCACTGGTTGTGTAATTAGGAATTGTTCAATATCTGACATTTGGAAAACTGCCTAGATAAGATGGAGGTACATTATAGAAAGTATTCGTTATATGTTGCTACCATCACCATGCTGTGGGAGCATATAACAAGACAGAGACTATTCATCTTTGATGATGGGAGGTTAGAGAATGGAAGGAAGAGCTAAGTGCTATTTTCCTAGCAATGCCACACTCTCCACTCCTAGGAAGAGTAATGAATCTTTACCAAGAAGGTGATGGAGGAGGGTGAGAACACTTCACATAATAGCAATACTCAATATGAAATCGCAGACTAATTCAAATTGTTTCACTATGAATAAAAATGTGTCTAGGCAGACCTAGATATTGAGAGATATTGACCTGTGTATTTGTTGAATTTTAAAGCAGAAATCTCTTAAAGATTATTTGTAACATTTACAGAAAATTATTTGAAGTCAAGTAACATAAATTTACCACTCAATACCAAATAGTGATGAGACTAAGCAGAAGTGAGAGCAACAATCCTAATACAGGAGATAAAAAAGCAGAACCAGTATCTACTGGCTAATATACTAGTCACATGACCAACAGTTACTATGGACATTGTTTTTAAACCTTTTAACTTCATAAGCTTGAATTAGAATGTAGAGTGTATTCAAATTATAGATTTATTTGGTAGCCATACTTCTGAATAACTGTAGTATCAGAATTGTTTTGCATGTAATAGGTACAAAAAGATTAAGAGCTTGAGCCTATGATGACAGGGTCTTAATGTGCTTTTCCTTTCATGCTATACTTTTATGTATCTAGTTTTAAAAATGAAACATTCTAAAACTTTGGACTTCTCTCTGAAAAGTAAAGTGTGGGAAAATCTTTGGCAAACATTTAACTGTACAAATTAGAGTAAAGTGACAAGGAATCTGCTATGAAGTAGGCCCTATATAGGTTAGGCTTCACCTAAGGGCTGAATGTGAACTTGTTGTTGATTCAGACACGTGGTATCTGGCTCTGTGAACAAGAACAATTGGTTTGGGACAGCAACATTCTCTCACGGGTTCAGCCCTCATTGTTCAGTGCACTTAGTCATAGCTCACAGTTTGTGCCAATGGCTATCTGTGTCTGGGACATTTTAACCTACATAAAGTTAGATAATTTACAATATTTTTTGACCTTGAATTTTTGAAAAAGTTTAAGTAATCTTGCTTTGTGGCCATCAGCGCTTGCTCTTAACCCTACCATACCTCATGTTTTAAAGACCAGGTTTGGTTGGTTATAACATTTTAAATTTTACAATATTAGTCTCATATTTTTTACATCTCTTTAAGATTCCTTAAGTAAGATACACACACACACACACACACACACACACACACGCGCGCAAGCCTATAATCCTAGTACTTGGAAGGCAAAAACAAGGGCATCTTCATTCACAGAGTGAATCTGAGGACAGGCAGGGTTATGTGAGACCCACGTCTCAAAATAAAAAGGAAAATTTAAAAACAGTTTATACTTTCATTCAAATATTCAGAAACACACCTGGGAACTAAACTAAAACTTTTCACTATCATTTCCAAAGCTCCAAGTTTTTTTTTTTCAGTTTATATTTCTTCTTTTGCACCCAAATTACTCAAACTTGGCAGGTGGCATTGACCAAAAACCCAACATACCCAGTGAGGTAAACTCAGCTTTCTTAGTTAAGGTCATGGTTATATACAGAGTAAAAGTTGGGTGAACATGGAATAGCCTGAAAACTCTGTTTGGCTGTGTCTGTAAAGCAAATGTGATCTATAGGTACTAAGACAGGACTCTAGTTTCTTCATCCATTATGTAGAATACCTGATGACAATGTTGATAAAGTAGCTAGATGTATTTTGTCACTTTTTTTTTCATTTGGAGAGCAGAACTTATGGTTCTATGTCTCTCTGTCTTAAGGGTTGTCTAGGATATGAACTTGTGTGTATCTTATAACATACTAATAAGAGGCACATACCATTTTTATCAGCAAGACTAAGACCCACAGAAGTGTGTACTTGGTAAAGAACATGCAGCTGTCAATGCATGTGCCTTCTTTTGTGGCCCTGGTCTTAGTTACTTTCTAATATGTTATGCTGCATCTATCCAAATAGCACATAAGCAAACTAGAAAGATCCTGCTAGAACATAAAGTTGGAGCAGTCCTGCTAGGCCACAGAGGAGGACTTTGCAGCCAGTCCTGAAGATACCTGATAAAACAGGGTCAGATGAAAGGGGAGGAGGTCCTCCCCATTCAGTGGACTTAGAAAGGGGCAGGGAGGAGATGAGGGAGGGAGGGTGGGATTGGGAGGGGATGAGGGAGCAGGATACAGCTGGGATACAGAGTTAATAAAATGTAACTAATAATAAAAATAAAAAAGAAAAATAGTTGCTTACATCTAAAGTTGATTTTAAACTTTGAACAGCATAACTGAAAATGACCTTTAGAGTTTCAATAATTCTATCAATCTCCAATTCCAGTCTCTCTAACATTAAGCATGATTCCAATATCTTGTTTTCTATGGGTTGATTAAATTGCACTTTTTGGTAGTTAGAACCTATTTGCAGTTACTTTTTTCACTGTATTTAATACTCCAAATTCTATCTTTGATCCATGTCCTCTTTGGTTTATGTGGTTCATTGTTTCCAAATAACAAATTCTCAAGTTTGGCTCCAAAACACACCACACGGTGTGTTTTAACTATTGTTAAAAGCAGGTAACAATAGTTTTCCAACTAAAAGTCAAAACAGAATCATCATAATTTATTATTTATTTTAGAGAATCTAATTTTTTTGAGAGACTCCAAGTAACATTAGACAGGATTGCTATTTCACTGTGCTGTGTTGGAGTTCATACACTGATGGAAAATCTTGGTAGAGGGTATCATTTTCTAGCTGCCTAAGCACCCCTCTCCCTAATAATAGTAAGAAACCCTGATATTTCACACAGATTAAGTAAGCATACTACCCAGTGAACTATATGCCCAGCCAGCCAGCTTTTAAAAATCTTCTTCATTGAGTTTCCCATGGTGGCCTTGGGTTGACTCTGTAGCCTAGGCAGTCCATGTACTTCCAATTCTCTCACCTTAGTCTTCTGAACAGGTGGACTCTCAGGCCTGATTCACCAGGTGACTCTGCTCTTATGCTTTCTGTATTTTCATTTTTAATAATTCCCATTGTAAAATGTTTGAAATAAAACAGAATTGTATGCCAGTTTGGACACATGGAAGAATAGCTACAACGATGGATATCATTCTTTCAAAAAAAAAAAAAAAAAAGCTTTTAGATCCTTCCAGCTTGTATATGTCTAAAGACATAATACTTATGATTAAGACCTAACTGGCCAAAGTCCTTCTGAGGCTAGAAAAAAAATTCACTTTTCAAGACTCCCTGAAAGGGTTAGACAAGAAGCTGCATTTGTCCTTAGAGCATGCTGAGAACTGGTTTGTCCCTGTGTATTGGCTCTTAAGTCCTGCATCAACAGTGATAAGACAGCCATTTCTTAAAGATATGTATGTTTATATTAATGTAATTGCAGTTTGATATTAATTTAATTCAAAGGAAGGCCTGTGCACAATGCTTAATCTAAGAGAATGTGCATCTTGTTCTGAGATAAGATGCATAGATAATCCGAAGACTTTAGCAGTTGCAGTTTTCCCACTTGACATTTAAATATCTTTCTATACACTTGTTTATTTCACTTCTGTTGCATAGTTGTATTCAAGCACCATTTCTATTTAAAGAGTGGCCCCCAAAACATCAATCCTAGACATGATATTCTGAATTGCAATGGAATAATTTAATACAATATTATTATATTTAAATACATACACGTATACTGGTAAATGTAATTATTTTGAGTATAACATTTTATAACATCTTGACAGATAAAAATATAGGTTTGGCAACCATTATATGCATTTGTCTATGCAGTAGCAAACATACATTATAGCAAACCTATAACAAGTTATATATATATATTACCAGAGTAAATTTTGTAGAAGGATAAAAAGAAAAATGGTGATTTATGTTTAAAATATAATGCTAATTCATTATTTACAAATAAAAATTCAATACATATTATATTAAATCCACTTATTTCAAGCTTCCATTCATTTAATATTCACATAAAATTCATTACTTGTAAGTGTAGCAATGAAATTGGATTTTGGCACTGAACATTTGACAGCTTGTTGATATATCACTCCTGCTACAAGCTTGACATTCTGAATATGCGGGGAGGCACACAAATTACCTAAGAAACATGCTTCAGTCATTGGCAAAGCATGGGAGTGAAACGCCTGTCTTTCTCTGATGCTATCACAGGTATTACTTCCAAAGCAAGACTGTGAAACACTTGGGTAATATGATTTCCTTGGGGATGGATTTGAAAATGAGGTTCACTGTCTGAATCTGAAATTATTTAGAGATGTCATCATTCCAAAACAGAGCAGACCTTCTGTACCCTGAAGCTTCTTCCTGTGCTTGAGAATCAGGGGAAACTCATTGCAGAGTGTGCATGAAAAAATGTCTTGGAATTCTTTTCTCACATTTTTGCTATTTTAATACTTTAAATATCATTTTGGTTATATTTAGCAAATTTTATGACTATGTGATTTTTTTCCTATCTGTTTTGACAGTATGTATTTATTTGAGCTTCAAAACAAAACAAAAATCAGTGTTTATTAGTCTATGCACTTTGTTTAGCTTTAATATTTTGGGCAAGGCAAATGTTTCCTAATTACTGTTAACATGTTTAGTTTAAACAAATAAGATTATTTGGACAATTATTTATGAAGAACATTACAAAATGTAATGTCTGTGAAAAGAACGTGCTATCGTCTCTGCACTGCGAGGGGCTTCACGGTGTGTAAGGAAGCGCACACCTCAACAGTCTGAGGGGAGGACACATGAGAATGAAGTGGCCAAAATTCACTCTTTTGTCTATGTTGGGTTACCTGGTGGATCTGAAATACCATGTTCACCAGAAATTGCATCCCTGTTACTAACAGTTTTACATGAGCAAAGGTTTTTTTTTTCTTTTTTGTCTGTGTTTTTCTTTTTTAATTCTTTTCTCACTCTACGTTTCAGACTCTCAGACCTTGTACTTTCAAGTACTCTCCAAAGTTATTGAGTTGATTCTGAGAAAAGCTGCTGGGTAAATGAAATTTCTTTTCCTTAGGTACACACATAGTAAAGAGGCTCAAGTATTGAGACAGAGTTGAAAAACAGGACATTAAGATATGTAAAATTATTTAACTTTACTTTTTAAAAGTCACAGTGGGATTTTTGGAATCACATTTTTAAACAAAGTAAGTCCACCTTTTGATGCTTTGAGATAATTCCAATTGCAGCCTATAGAAAAGAGCTTTATGGTACGGAGCACAAGGTTTTTATGTAATACTGAATGCTGCAGAGGAGCAAAATTATACTTAATGATTGGCCTCTTGAAATACATGTACACAACAGATATTAAAAGTGATGGCTTCTTCTTTAGGATTTGTTTTTACTTTTTGTTTTCTATTACATTTTGTGTATATATATATATATATGCTGTGATCCATCCAGTCTCTACAGGTGGCTTATATGGAAAAGAATAGATCCTTAACACAAAACTATTCCATTAGTCAATGCCCAAAATTGAGTAGGATTTGTTTTCCAGTGTCTTGGTGAGGTGCTTGGGAGCTGCTGGTAATAAATATTCAGGGAATGCACAGTGTTGCAACAATCACCACCTGTAACATATGTTAGACAGTGGCATATGGCTCAACTTTGCCTCCAATACAGACTTAAAATATAAGCCAAGACATTACATCTGTAAGGCATGGCAACATTTAATATACAAAAGCTGGAGATAGAAATATGTTTCTCCTCTTCCCCCTTTCCTAATTTTTTTTTCTTGACTTATTGCTCTAATGTTATCCAACAACCTTTTCATGCTTGGCTTTGGGTACTTTTCTTTGAGCATATGGCAATTGTGGGCATCCTTAAAGACCTCAGTGCTTTTTTCCTACCCCCAAATAGACTCTGTTTTCCATCATTTACACAATAAATGTCATTATTAAATAAGTTTTGTTTGTGTTGCTTGTGCTTAGAAATAATATATGGCATCAACCAAAAGATAACAGACATAGCTCAGTAACTCAGTAGGAGAGCCCTTACCTTGCATGTGCAAGGCCCTGAAATAGATTTCCAGCACCACACAGACCACAGAATATGGAGAGAGGGTGAGGGAGAGAATGAGAGGTGGGTAGAGAGAAGGATGGAGATGATTGGATGGAGGAATGGATGGAGAGAGAGTGTGCATGCAAGATAGCAAGAAAAGCTAAAAAAGTGCACATGAAAAATTGAGCATATGCCACAATTCAGTTCATGGAAGAATAGTCTAATCCACACATGAAGAGCAGGAAACTGATTAACTCATTGTATCAATTACAGAAGCGACTGTGAATAAATATATAACCTCCACTTTGTAGTAATTAAGCTGGTGTCCAGTGCATTAGCCAGTAAAGATGATTGGGGCCATCTAGGCTTTTTTCCCCATGGACTCTTTAATATATATTTCATCTTTCCATAATAAATATAAGCAATATCTGGCCACTCTCTTTGGCTGGGGCTTTATACATTTTTATATGCTTAACAAAGCTATTCAAAATTAAAAGTGCTTTGATGAAAAATAAAGCTGTTGCCTTCACACTTGCCTCTTTCTCACTGTGCAATTGTTATTTTTTGAACTCATTTATTATAATTCATTTTATTTCTGAAATACCTTTTCCCTCTAAACATTTCTATTTTAATATGTGTTAGATAAGTTCCACACCTTCTTTCCAGGACCACCCTACAGCAATGCTTTGTTCTGTATTATTTAGATGGGGTCATTGTAAGTTATCTTCAGTCCCAGATCCCTCTGGACTGGAATCAACATCAAGGAGGGCCTCTTTATTGGTGAAAGTTGAACTGAGAGTTAGGCTCTGTCGAGGCTTCACGGGTGCAAGTTCGTTTAACTTGATGTTTTCATTTCTGACTAGAATGGTCTTGTCCATGTTCTCTTCACTGTGCCTGGCAACAACAGCATCAAACACATCTAATTTTGGAGGTAAGGTTCCACTTTCAAATAGATATTTGGCTGTATAAGAAACACAAATATTGGTCAAGAATGAAGTAATCATGGAGAGAGATTTAAAAGGGAACCTCTGATTGTATATACCATTCTTGTCAGAGTAATAACCAGGGTAGAAGATCAGGGGCTGTAAGTATAGATACGGTTCTCCTCCAGTAATTCTCAGGAAAAGTCCAAAAATATAACCTGCAACAGCCCCGTAAGTGTTGGTTCCTTTGATGAAGAGCACGCAGAGCAGCTGCGGGAAGATGATGATGTACACAAGGTCTGAACTCAGGTACCAGAGCCCATACACAGTCTTCGTCAGCAAGGCCATGGCTGTTGCAGAGGCTCCAAACACAAGCACAGTGATCCTCATGACCCACACAATTTCCTTGTCTGATGCCTGTGAGGAATCAATGCAGGGTCAGCTTTGCAAAAATTGTTCTGGGTCTTTAAGTGATTCACAGGATAAACTTCTATGCTTTAAAACTGATCTTAGGTACTCTCCTTCATCCAAAGCTGATGTAACCTATGGCACACATGGGTGCAAAGACTTCTGTTTATCCTACGATTAAAGTAAGACCATGCAGCCTTTTTCTAAATGTTCAGAGAAATATCTGAGACGAGCTAAGATCAAAAGTCACACATAAAACATGGCAGCGTGAGATCTCACCCACATGAGGCATATGGTCAACCTTACAGCTTGTCCTTGTAGGAGTCCTGCCAAAAAGATAATTAATTTTTTGGTGCCTTAAAACAGATGTTTCTAGGAAATTCCTTTAGTGAAACACGAATGGACCATATTTTTAAATTAAATGTGTACATACCTGTGTGTAAATACACATGCTATGGTGTGTGTGTGTGTAGGTCAGAGGATGAATTGCAAGAGTCAGTTCTTCTGACAATGTGGGATTCAAGGATGGAAGCCTCATATGGGCCTTGAGGCTTGGGGTATGACCATTTTTCTTACAGAGCCATCTCATTGGCTCCAGTGGACTTATTTTGCTGACTATGACCTAGGAAACCTGGTGAGAAGCCAAACTTTATATGTTGGAGAAAAGTTCTTGAGAGAGGCTCATTTTTTTCCCCTAAGTACCACAGTAGCAAACTGTCCTAGAATCATTTAATTCCATAAGAAAAGTCAAATTGAAAGGCTACTGTATGTTAAAGATATCCTTTGGAATTCAAAGACCACAGAAGTTGTTATAAAAATAGTGTTAAGTAGCTCACCATGACTTACAACTACCAGGACTCTCTAGGATCCTACCATGTTTAATCAGATTAAATGCTTTCCTATAATTTTTGAGTCTGTATTCTCTTTTACCAGAAAGCCAAGAACTTTAAGCTATAGTAATGTGACATTTTCTTGGGAAATAGTTACGCTAACATCTTGACTTTATTGTTAAAATTAACAAGAGCATTCATTTATAGCATAAATAAATTTACTATATGTAAATAAGTGTGTTTAATCAATATAAGGGCTGGATTTTAATATAGACTCAATATGTATACACAGAATGAGTATTCTTTATCCAAAATGCTAGGCAGCAGAAGTGTTTTATATTGAGAGTGGCTTATTTTTATATTTTGGAATATTTGCATGTTTATAATGAGATATATTATGAGTGAAACTCAACTTTAAAACAGAAATTATACATTTCATATATACCTTTTAGATATTACCTGATTTTATAAACTATGCTTAATAAATTTGTGAATGAAAATAGGTTTCATAATATGACACCTTCCACTTGTAATATTGTTGGTTTTCAAAAAATTTTGGATTTTGGAATATTTTAAATTTAACATTTCAGATGATAGAGACTCTACCTGTAATACTATAGACATAGTAAATAAAATGAATGTAGTAGCAATGACAAAATAATAATAGTAATGACAGAGTAAAAGTCTGGTCTTACATTTTGTCGGAAGGAAAGCTGGTAGATATTCCGAGCAAACATGGAACTCGCTGATAGGATGGATGAGTCCGCTGAGGACATGACAGCAGCAGAAACAGCACCAAGCCCAAAAAATGAAATGTATACAGGGCAGAGGTACTGCAGAACAATTGGGAGAATCATGTCTGCTTCCTCCTTGCTCTTTGGATCTGGAAATCCATATGCAGTCTGGTTCCAGTCTGTGGGGCAGAAATAACAAGCAAAACAAAACAACAACAAAAAACCCTGAGAGTTCTCATGTGGTGGGAGGACAACTTTCCACTAAGTTGGGAAGTCCATATGCTGGTCATGTAGAAGTCTGACCTGCCTGGCTCTAGTGAGTGTTGACAGCATTTATTCTTTGTTACACCTGCTGGCCCTTGGCACCCAGATGTTCTTTGTGTGCAGTGGTGCTTACTCAAAATCAGGCAACTTTCTTAAGCCAAAGCATTTTCCTTAGACCACTTGGAGCTGAATGGATGCTTACAGTTTATTCCATGGGGTCCAGAGACCTGTGCACACACTGAGATCACAGTAGTTCTTTTCAGAGGATAGTGTAGTCTTGGAGCTGCCTTTGAGTGAGTTTCCTCCTAATCAATTCCATATTTCCTAGGGTTTTCTTTATAAAAAACTGGGGTAGGTCATGCTAAGAACAGGGCATTTTCATTCATGAAGCTCAGATATCTGGGAGATCTTTGAACTTGGTGTAATAAAATGACCTGAAAGATCACTTTATCTGAATATGCTGCTTCTACTTTTGTTATTTGTATGTGTGTGTGTGTGTGCATTTGCACATGTATGCTTGTGGATGTGCAGCATTCAAGTGCTATGGCATATGAATGTAGAAGTTAAAGACAATTTGTACAAGTCAGTTTGCTCTTTTCACCGTTAGTTTCCAAGGATGGAACTCAGGTTATCAAACTTGGTGGCAAGTGTCTTTACCCATGAACATTCCCTGTCCCTGTGTTGTTTGGTTTGTTTATAGCCTATGTTGAGGAAGACAAGGAACCTGAATATGTACACTATTTGGCTTCTTTGATATTTGTTGATCTCCCTTGATGTTATGTCAGGACCAAGGAGTAGTAGTTTTCTTGGATCCTGCTGTTTCCCACTTTCCATTACTGTCGCCTTTAAAATCATGCCTATATGCTATCAGGGTTAAAACTGCAACTGAAAAGTTAAGTTACCTGAGCTAATAACCAGAAATGTATACTCAAGCCAAGAAAACAATGAGCTATTTTTGTTACCCTGCTCACTTACGTGTGCATACCCACGTGGGGAGAGGAGCATCTGCCTTTGTGAAGCAGATCTTATTTTCTTTCTACAGAAGCAGATGCTGACAAAGACCTTTGACGATGTTTTCATCATCAAGTTATTATTTTATGCCAAATATGAACATGGAATGGGAAGATTATACTATGAATCATGACTTCTGTTTTAAAAACTAAAATAAAAACACACCAAAATAATCCAATAAATGGCATTCCTTTTAGAAGAGACGAGAGTAGAAGGTGAACCTTTTCTAATCTGTTTTAATTAACTACTTTGAGAATGTTTCTCAAAGTGAGAAACAGAATGTTTCTCAAAGTGGGTTAATGTTACATATTTTCATTATACACATGAAAATTTGCCTCATAATCACAATTAAAACAGCTGTAAGTTAGTTGTAAAGTTCATAAAATGGTCCACTGACCGTAGATCTTAGTTTTTGTCATTATGCTCACGTTATTTTATGTCTATGCCTCTGCTAGGTCTCTGAAACTCCAATCCTCAAGGTGATGATATTGATTTAGGCAAGGAAGTGATTAGGTTGCAAAGACAGAGCCCTCCTGAAAGAGATCAGTGCTCTTGCAGGGGATCCTGCTTTCTCTTTCCACCATAGGAGAAACATAAGTGAAAGAAAATTGAAGGCAAAACTTTAGGAATGTTTCATGGAGGCCAACAGGGAAATAAACATTTTATATTGCTTTTGTTGTTGTTGTTGTCTTAGTATTTAGTTTCTTTATCTTAACCAATATATTTACTGCTTAGTTTCTGCAAGGAGAAAAAAAAGCTTTCTTGGCTATCAAATAACTGAAAATGGAAAGTTAAAGTCTCATGTTCACAGTGGTTCATGGAGACCATAATGACTGCAGAAGGATTAACTCCTAAGCCAGTGGCTTGCAATTTCTGCTTTTCTTTGCCTCACCAAGGGGATTGTAGGTCATCTTCAGTGTTCATACCTATGGCTTATAATTAAACTCACCACAGAGTAGCAAGAATGCAGTGATATTTTTAAGCTCCATATCCCTCTGGTAATTCAGTGTGCATCACAGTTATCTCCTGGTTGACAGAATACAGTTGCTAATACAGTAAACATTTGGTGTTCCCCAATTTTTCATCATTAAGTAAGCAACAAAAAACTTGTAGAGACCATGAAACTAGAATTCTATTTGTTGAATGCTGTAACAAAGTCATAATGTGGCCATTTAGAAATAATTATTTTACTATGTGGGAGGAAAAGGGATGTGGGAGAGAGAGAACAGCCCATAGGGGTTTGGGATACTACCTTGCAAATATGACAAAATTACAAGAGGTTTACCTGTTGAGGCTCCAATGGCCCCTATGCATATGGCTGGTAATGCCATCACCAGACACCCAAAAGCTGCCAGGAAAGATAGCACCTGAGCATAAGTGGCTGAAGATGAAGACAGGACCCTCTGGAAGTAGGCTTGCCATGGAATTCCACCCAGCATCTGCATGAGATTTAGAATAAATCAAATGAAGGAGGCAAATGAAAGAGTTATTTCTTAGGAGCATTGTCACACTGCATCAGTTGCATTTAGAATAGTTTTAGAGTTGTGAAGTGTGTAAAAGGCTCCATACTCCACAAATCCCAAACTGCTACAACTGTTTTTGCAGTGTTGTAAACTTTTGCCCCTTCCAAGTTTGTTAATTTAAATTCTGACCTTCTGGGTGAAGGAATCTGTATCATTATTGGCTCTGGGTGAATTAATTATATCATCAAAATAGAGTCTTTGTGAATCCAGTTAGTATCCATGTTAATGAAACAAACAAAATGACAAGAAAATTAATGGAGATTGATTCTCTTTTCTACCAAGTAAAGGCACAGCAAGAATGTGTTGTCTATAAAGGATCTGCCCTCATTAGACATGTCCCGCCAATGCCTTAATCTTGGACTTCATAGCCAGACTATGAAAAACAAAATCTGTTGTTTCTATTTAAGTAATGCTAGTTAACAGCCAGAGAAGTCATGTCAATGAGTGCCAATGGTGTTTTTTTTTAACCCTGTATTCCTTGAATTGTTTCTTTTTGTGACTACACTCAACAGTCTCTTCTTTTCCTCAATTTATCTGCCTTTAGCTGCCTTAAAATTACCCATAAGTCCTCAATTTATTTTGAGAAAGAAATTCCAACCATATAAAAATTTAAAAAAATTATTGATATTCTGCACATCATGTGATAAAATCTGAATCATGCAGCCAGTGAATGTTTGGAGATGTTAATCATGAGAATGGTGGGAAAACATATTCACACTCCACTGGGAAAGTCAATGCACTGTGGTATTTCACTAAAGGGGAGTGTGCAGAATCCTCATTGAGGCACTGAAGAGAAGGTCAGAACTACTCTCTATGTTCATTTTTCCCAACTACCTTACCACGATATGTTTTTTTTTTTCAGTTATATGGCATATATCTTAGCACAGAATATGTAAACAATTGATAAATGTGCATAGGTATACTAGAAGTATGCTTAATATTTTCATTAAATACACAAATAAAATGACTGGTAGCATTAAACTGAATTAAAATTGGCTACAAGAGGTTTGCATGGAAACAAAACTGAGAGACAATTATTTGGGGTTGAGAGGAGAAGGAAGTTAAGTGGATGCCTGCTGCATGCATGCCAGTAAGGAAAGGCTGAGAAATGACATCTGAGTTGAACATATAGGAAGATGAGAGTTCCTTGAAGAGGTACTGATGTGAAGAAAGTAAAAACAGCACGATTCCCAGGCATCTGTAGGACCTCTGCATATAGGATATGAGATGATATGAGTAGAATTCAGGGTACAGAGCTCTGGCCATAGAGAATCATAGGAGATCATTGACTTTCCCCTAAAGTATTGACATGGTTCCAATTGTCCAGTGGATGAAAAGTTGGTATTCAGGAAGTAGTATATGAATGAGGAAATAGTTGAAGGAGCTTACTGTATCACCCTGTATTTTTTTTTCTTCAGGGATTTAACTCTGCTGAGGCTGTCATATTTATCTTTATTTCATTTGTGCCAAGCACAGTGACTGATACACTGAATCCCAGAGTATTCACGTCCTCTACAAGCCACACATATTCAAAAGTAAAACAAATAATTAAAAATAAGTTCTAAAAGTTTCCATTGCATTCCTCAGGTCTATATTATTCTCAAAGTAATTTTATTTATTTTTTAAACATATAAGTTAGTATCTCATTGCCATCTCCTGTGTACATGAATGATATGAATTTATGCCCTTTTATGTACATAATAACCATCCTGAACATTTATTATTTTTAAGTAAAGTAAAATCTTATTACCATTTTCAAAAAGATAAATTCATATGCTGAAAACCAGATCCCAATTTAATAGGCGTGGAGCTGAATTGGTCCTTTCAGGGAGCTAATCAGATGGTAAGGGTGGAGCTTTTCCAAATGGGATTGGTGACCTTTGAAGACGGGATCAAGAAGTTATGGACCTATTTTTCCTACCATATAAGCACGTAATGACAAGTTAGCAGCCTAAACCTGAGGAAGTCCTTTGAGAGAACATAGCTATGTTGATTCTAGCTGCTAGAGTTTAAAAAAAAAAAAAAAAAAAAAAAAACTTCTGTAAGTGTACTTGTTGTGGGAGCCCTACTGAAGAAGATGGTGGTAAATTTGGAAAAATGAGCTTGGAAGAATGACAACATGGAGACAAAGGGAAGGAAACTGTAGGTCTACTGCAGAGCCAATTAGGGATGGTGGGGCTGAGAGGAGCTCTGAGTGCCATGAGCTGTACTTAGAAATCACATCAGTATAAAGACATCTGAAAAATAAGATCCAACGCCATCAATGCTACAATTCAAAGCTGATTTCTAGTTTCCCCTTCCACTCAACATAGGATATTTACTTTCTACTTGTCTTACAATTGGGAACATGACTGACTAAGAAACTGAATATAGAGGGCTGGAGAGATGGTTCAGGGGTTAAGAGCACTGGCTGCTTTTCCAGAGGTCATGAATCCAATTTCCAGCAACTGCATGGTGGCTCAAAACCATCTACAATAAAATCTGCTACAAACACAACATTGTATACATAATAAATCACAAATCTTAAAAAAAGGAAACTGGATATAATGTTTTATTTTGCAGATGAATCTTACAAGGACTTCAATGTAGTATGAGGAAAAGGACCATGATATTCTGATGCTCTGCTTTAATTCCTAGCTCAGACAAACGGTTGATAGTCAACAAAGTGTCTGCTTCTTCCTTTCATCATCTCGATATAACTATAAACACAATGGCAGGCAGGTGTCATTTCACATGTCACTCCTTATATTCTTAATTATAAAGAATCTCTGGAAAAAGAAAGCCAAGGGAACTTCTTCAGTCTTTAAGAGAGAAGACACTACTGGAAGCATATTTCTGTTCTAAGTTTTCCTGCTTCTTACTCAGAAATTCTTTACTGGGAAAGACACCCACTTTGAGTGGTGGGGAATTGCTAATATTCAGCAAAGTGGCACCATACATATTAACTCATTAAGTATTATTGTTCCTCTCAAGAGGAAAATGAAACAAATAAACAAAAAACCTGATTTCCCCTTCACTTTGTAACAAAAAATTACCAATTTTTTACCTTGAAATTAGATGCAAAATGGATTTTTTCCTATATTCTCTTTCGTTAGCAGAATCATAAAATCTGGTAGGGTTTGTGTGGATCTTTCCTCTTCCTCAGCCTGCATTGTGCCATGATTTCCCCTGGTCCTTCTCTTGCTGTCAGTGTTGTCACACCAGGGTTCTGTGGTTTTTAAGCCATCTTTGAATCACCCCCTACTGACACTTCCTAACTTACCTCATTCACTAATGGCCTAGACACCATTAATTGAGTAATTTGGAAATCAACTATTTATATCAAAATAAAGTATATTTTAATAGTTTGATCCAAAACACAAGTTAAAAGTTTCACATCTGAAGCTATCCAGTTAGAGAAAGGCTCTGTGATACAGTGTGGGGTCACATGATTTGTGAGCTTCCTTTACAGCAGAACTGCAGACCCAGAACATGTAATGAGATGGTAGTTAGAGCTTTACAATTCCATTTGCTTTCCACATTACTTAAACTATAATTAGTCAGCATGTAGCTCCACCCTTTCAAAAGAGGAGCCAATTCAGATTTGGCCTTGAGTCAGCAGGTGAAACTTTAAATACACATATGAAATCCTGAACATGTCTTTCATTTCATGAACAATTAGAACCCGTTTCTCAGATCACAGTGTCACTTACCAACAACAGAAAATTATCAAGCCAGGTGTAGACTTCGATTGATTCAATGGTTCCCAGCCAGGGACTCTGATATTTGGCATGCACAGCAGTGAATCCGATGTCAGTGACTGCAGGATGTGACAGGGCAAAGGGGACACTGATCCACTGGAACAGAGAGTGACATTGGAGCATTGACCATGAGCTTAATTGTCTTGGATAGGCATGAGTCATGTTCCTAGTTCATTTTCTCAGAGCTGGCACAGCTTGATAGTTGCTCTTTTCAGAAAAGTACCTGAAATTATGTTCTCTATAGGATGCTATGAAACATTGATTTAGAAAAGAATGAAAAAACACATTGAATACTCATGTATTTGACTATATTGGATCATATAAGCCTAAAAACAGTTAGCTGAACTTTTTGGGAAGAAAATATTATATCAACACAACACACACACACACACACACACACACACACACACACACACACACCACGTTCATTTTTATGTTGTCTGTAAATTCAGAAAAGATATACATCCATTAATATGACAGGGAAAGAGGTGATTATAGGATGTACTCCTGAACTGCTAGAGAGTGACAGGGCTGAAGATGTCAAGAGGAGTGAGAAAAGAAGTAGAAGCATTCAGACAACTTACAGTAGGCCATGTGGGGTGAAAACACGCAAGCAGAAAATACTTTTAACCCACAGGACATACCAAACGCTACTACTCAGCAGCAAAGCACACTGAAATGTGTAAGTTGTTTCCCATGTGATTGTGTGATTGACTGGGAACTGCAGTTGTCTGCCATTGCTGAACATCAGAGAGAATTGAGATGAATCTCAAAAGCCCAGGAAAAGACGGAAATTCAAATGAAGATTCCTTTTGAATGTACTTGGCTTTTGAACCATTGTAAAGCCAAATATCCTAAATGGAAATTTCTCAACAAAAGAATTATTTACATATGGTGTTTTTGTGTGTGTGTGTGTGTGTGTGTGTGTGTGTGTGTGTGTGTGTGTGTGTATTCAGGTTTGCTGGGCAAAGGGATGGCTTCTGAATATTAAAATATTTGCTGAATATTAGAGATGGCTTCTGAATATTTTCTTTTCTCAAAAAGAAAACCTTGAGTTTCAAGCTAAAGGGTTTTAATTTGTTTTGTAGGTAACTGGAAGCTAGAAGTGTTTCTTGTAAGTTTTACAAACATTTTGATTAAATGTCATGGATATTAACAATAAGTTTCAAAACACAAAAACAAATGTGAGTGCCACAAGATGTAATTAGTCAGCATGTAGCTCCACCCTTTCAAAAAAGAGCCAATTCAGATTCAGCCATGAGTCAGCAGGTGAAGCTTTAAATGCACATATTACATCCTGAACATGTCCTTGAATTCATGAACAATATATATCCTGACAAAGGTCTTGTTGATATTATGTCCTTTAGGAATATATACAACTTACCATTGTTCACTCAAGTGCTGATTTCTCTATCTGGTTTTAATCTGGACATTGCATTGTGATACTTATTCTAAGTATCACCTGTCTCAAGTTTGTGTAAACATGCCACCATTTGTTCTCTGTATTTTCAATTAAAGGACCAGCCAATGCTGTGCAATGGAGAGAATAGGGTGGGACATCCTGGTCTGGAGGGGAGGAGAAGGAAGCAAGTGGGAGGAGAGCAGAGATCAGCAGAAGAGGTTGTGGGGCCAGGAGAGATGAGCCAGATCTAAGATATGACTAAAAGCAAGTATAATGGGTGAAATCTGAATGGTAGGAAACTATGTGGGCTTGGAGGTTTAGGATGGAATAACTATTTCCCAGCATTGTATTCTAGGTTAGTTAAATAAATCCTAGTCTCTGTATGGTGATTTGGGTATACAGCTGGTTTAGGAATAACCGCTGCTTAACTAAAAAATAAATCAAGAAGGCCAGCAGTGGCATTGGGACTAGAGAGATGATCATAAGAGCAGGACAGCAGAGTCAACAGCCTCTGGGTTGGGATAGAGAACAGGAGCCAGAAAGGGAAAACTAAGTGAGCCAAGTGTTCAGCTTTGGATCTCCAAGGATGATTATAGAACCCGCAAATCTACAGAATCTGAGGAAGTATGGCTGAAGTATAGGTTGATTATATATGTGTGGGTAGGAAGTAAATCTGGGAAAATGAACTATATTTAGACAGCCAACTCTATAGTTCCTTAATTAAAAAACCCAGAATAATGTAGTATTCTTTACTGAACAATACACACAAATGTTCTAACTTAACCTAGGAATAGAAACTAGTTAACCTCTGTAACATCCACTTATGTTTTATGGCCAAAACCTTCAATACATCCTTACATGTTTGTTCTTCCCATCCTCTCACTTGAGTCATGAGCTGTGTATCTTAAGTTCTGGTCTCACTCAAAGCAATGAGGCAGGATATACATCAATGACAGATAGATTCATCCCCTGGGACTGGATTTCTTGGGATAACAAGTGCATCAATTATAAGAGCTGCCGCCATCCATACTAACCTCCCCATGACCCTACAGGAAAGCGGCTCTTGGGTTTTCTGCTTTCTTTATGGATGGCTATGATGATGTCGAGTAAAAACCAGAGTTTTGCACATTGACTTAGTTTGGGCAACTTGGAAAGAAAAAGTGGGGATTCTTGAGCAAATTAATACTCTTAAATTTAATATTAAAATGTGTGCATGACATTTCATAACAGTGTCTAGGAGAAAGAATAACGGGAAGTGGAGGTTTTGGGACTTTATGGGAATTAGTATTTACAATATAAATCATATTGCAGTCATATGATTTCTCTGGGATATTATTGATGATACAGAGTTATCACAAAGTTATCCTTGAGCTCTACACAGGGACAGTTAACATAATGCTTGCATTTGATGATACCGTGCACATGGAACCATGTCAGCCCATGACACAGAATTCACACACATTTCCATTTATACTTCTTTTATATTAATTAGGCGTTGTACACTGTTTTAAGTGTAGTTATTATTTTTGCACTTTAAAATTTGAGGATGCAAAGTAGACTATGATTTATTTAACATGTGCAAAAGTGGTTTCACTGCCATCCTAATATTACTCATACTTCATAGTGACAGTATTCTTTATTTAATAAGACATGTGTTTGATCTAATTTATCCTAGGACTAACAAAAGTGGTGAAACTTGTTAATCCCTTATTTTTAGATCCTAAAGAGTGAAGACTAATAATGGAATCATTTGTTTTTCTACAGCCATAATTTTTTATGTTCTCTCAGTAATTCTGTAGTAACTAACAGGAGAGGAGAAGCACATTTTCTAGGTTACTACTGAACCTTAACTTTGCTCACAAGATCAAAGTGCTGCAACTGACTACCAAAGAGGACCACAAGTAAGTTAGATTCAAACTAGTGAGAGTAGAAAGCAGGACTCAGACAGTCTCTTGAGTTACAGTTAGTGCACACACTTCTGTCAAAATCCACCAAAACTAGCCAGGACCTGGCAAGGCTGTACCCCTCTCCCCCAGGGGGAGATGATCAGACAGCCTGCTGCTGAGTTTGTGTCAGAGACAGCCCCTGCACCCATTGCCAGGGAACCCACTTGGACACTGAACAGTCTATGGACTTCCTCTAAACAGGGGGTCTATGTCCTCTCTATGCATGATCCTTGGTTGGAGTATCAGTCTCTGCAGGACCTTTGGGCCCAGGTCTTTTTTGGCTCTATTGTTCTCTTTGTGGAGCTCCAAGATCTGATAAGCTAGGGTCAGATAGAAGGGGAGGAGGTCCTTCCCTATCAAGGGACTAGGGAAAGGGCATAGGAGAAGAAAAAAGAGGATGGGTGGGACTGGGAGGAGATGAGGGAGGGGCTGTAGCAGGAGACAAAGTAAATAAATCGTAATAAATAAATAAATAAATAAATAAATTAATTAATTAATTAATTAATTAATTAATTAAAAAAAATAGCCAGGGCTTTTGATCTATCCAGTTCATAGAAAAAAATAATATTTCATATAGTAGTAAATCTACTGTGCATTTTTCATGATGGAAAATAATATACCCACTGATTTTTTCTGAGTTATCATAAACATTATTTTTTAGAAGGAAATAAGGCAGGCAAACAGGGAGAGAAGAAGAAAGGAAGGAAGGAAGAAAGAAGGAAGAAAGGGGAAAAGAAAGAAAGGAGAGAAAATATGAGGGTAATGTCACTTACCAGTCCTATAAAAATGCAGAATAGCTGTACAACATCAGTATATGCCACAGAGTAGAGCCCACCCACCAGGGTGTAAAGAATGGCAATGAGTGCAGAGACAATAACTGATGCATTCACGTCCACATCAATGATCACGCTGATGGTGGCCCCTGGAAGAAAATGACCAGGCAGCTCAGTGAGCAAGAAACATAGATGACTCTGCTTCCAAAGTACAGCTACAGCACACATGTTCCTGGGGCTTGTGGGATGTACATGATGACAATAATGAAAAAAATGTTGTGTAGTGAGAATCCTGGAATTTTGGTTTCATTAAAAAACACAGAATTTGTAAAGACTGTGAGATTTTTTTTAAAGATATTTATGTTTCTAATGCAAGATCTTGGGAATCAATCAGAAAGGTAGGATTGTGGCTTAATAGTGGTGTGGTATGTATATGTGTCTCAAGTTAACAATCAGTTTTACTGGCTGGTTTTGTGTGTCAATTTGACACAAGCTAAAGTCATCAGAGAAGAAGGAGCCTCAGTTGAGGAAATGCCTCCATGAGAGTTTAAAGCATTTTCTCAATTAGAGATCAATCGGTGAAGGCCTAGTTCACTGTGGGTCGCACTATCTTTGGGCTGGTGGTCCTGTGTAGTATGAGAAAGCAGACAGAGCAAGCCATGTGAAGCGAACTAGTAAGAACAAACCCGTTCCCCTTCATTAGCTCCTGCCTCCACATTCCAACTCTGCTGGAGTTCCGTCCTGATTATATGGACTATGGTCCAGAAGTGTAAGCCAAATAAACCCTTTTCTTCCCCCCCCCAAAAAAAAAAACAAAACAAAAAACAAACAAAAAGTGGTATAGTTGGATCTTGAGGTAGCACTATTCCTAATTTTCTGAGAAAGTGTCAGATTGATTTCCAAAGTGGTTGTACAGGTTTACATTCCCATAAGCAATGGAGGAGGGTTCCCTTTTCTCCACATCCTCTCCAGCATGCATCATCCCTCGAGGCTACAGAGGAAGACAATGCAACCAGTCCTGATGAAACCTGATAGGCTATGGTCAAATAGAAGGGAATGAGGACTTCCCCTATCAGTGGACTAGGGGAGAGGCATAGGGGGGAAAAGAGGGAGGGAGGGTGGAATTAGGAGGAGACTAGGAGGGGACCACAGCTGGGATACAAATTGAATAAATTGTAATAAATGATAATAATATGGGTCTCTGCAGGACACCCTGGGCTTAAAATTTTTTTGACTCTGTTGTTCTCCTTGTGGAGTTCCAAGACCTGATAGGCTAGGGTCAGATAGAAAGGGTGGGGAAAAAAGCCACAAAGTAGCAAAAACAAGCTACATTGTTGTGTTAAAAATTCTGTCTTAGTAAATTAAATATGACTCTCTACATATAGAAGAATGCATCTGATTTGCTCTTTTGCTTGCCAATCTATTTAAGACATATCTAAAATATATGACAATAAAACAACTAGAAATATGCATAAACTTAACTCTAGTCTCAGAATTTGTAATGCCTTCACTATATGAAATTCAGCTTGACTAAACATGTATAGCAGATTTCCTTATATCAATAGTAAGTTTTTCTGAGAGACATGAATAATCATTCTCATAATTTACATTGGATATTTATTTCTTTTTCTTCTGCAAACCCATAACATACAAATTCTACAAGACACCAAAGAACTGAGTCAAATTTATAAGAGAAAGTAATAAAACTGTCAATTGGGGTTATCAATTTTTCTCTCTCTCAATGTCTTGAAAGATCTCTTTAAATTTTTTAGTGGTAGATGTGTTGCTTCTCCCCAGAATACCACCATAAAGAAGAACCTAGGCTTGGAAATCATAGTTTAAAAGTTCTCATTGACAGCATTCTGTCTAGGCTGTTACTTGCTTTTTTTTGTTTTGTTTTGGTGGGGGTGTAGGCATTGTCATAAGAGCCTTCTATGTCCCCTTTCTTCAGTTGTGACTCTGCAGCCATCTATACCATTGCAAAAGTAGCTTTCTTGCCCTTTACAGTCAGCAGGTGCATAGCTCTCCAGAACTGATGTCTTCTGGCAGGGATGCAGGTGGGCAAGGACTCAGTTTCCTTTAAGGTGCTGGAGACCTGTACTTTGACCATGCTGCACTGACTATATGGACAATACAAATTTGACTCTCTTCTTCTTCTTCTTCTTCTTCTTCTTCTTCTTCTTCTTCTTCTTCTTCTTCTTCTTCTTCTTCTTCTTCTTCCTCCTCCTCCTCCTCCTCCTCCTCCTCCTCCTCCTCCTCCTCTTCTTCTTCTTCTACTTCTTCTTCTTCTTTGTGGAGGAGTGGAGGAGGTCCCAAGGGTAGGGAGTTCGAGCTCGGAGCACCGAGAAGGAACAGTGCTAGGGTTCATGATGTGAAATTCCCAAATAATCAATAAAAATATTATTGAGAAAGAAAAGACAGTTTAGGGGCTGGAGAGATCAATCCATGGTTAAGAGCATATACTGCTCAAGTAGAGGACCCTGGTTCAGTTCCCAGTAACCAAATGGTGGCTCAAAAGCATCATAACTTCAGTTCCAGAGAATCTGATACCCTCATCTGACTTTTATTATTATTATTATTATTTTTTCCAGAGCTGAGGACCGAACCCAGGGCCTTGCGCTTGCAAGGCAAGCGCTCTACCACTGAGCTAAATCCCCAACCCCCCCTCATCTGACTTTTATTGGCACCAGATTTACAGTGAATATACATACAGTCAGGCAAAGTGTTCCTACACACAAAATAATAAAATAAACCTAAAATTAAAAATAGAAAAATCTTAGTTTTAATAGCTTTTATCTTCACTTTCTTTGTTTTCTTGCCTTATGGTATTGTTTCTTGTGTTTGGTGGTTCCAGTATTTTCACCGAGAGCAGTTTGGAACACTGCTGTTCCTTTCTACTCCTTTAGGCATGCTCACAGTGTATACCACCTACCAGGGAGGAGCAATCCAGGTTGTTCTAAAACAACAATACAACATACTTTTCAGCTTTGACTAGGCTAATAAAACAATTCCCTTGAATAAAAAGAGAAATAAATAGCTAGGATTCAAATACAAAAGATGACACTTATCTATCAGTGCTTTTAACAAATAGTGGAGTTACCGTATGGATACTTAACAGGCATTTTTTTTTTTTAAAGCTTGTTTGTAATGTTGAATTTTAGTTGAAAATCTCTGTCATTCTTTCGGTAAAGTTTTTTGTTTTCATAACATTTCCAAGTTATAACCCCCTAAATTATAAGCAATCTAATCACAAGCAAAGGTCAAAGCACTAGACAGGCAATCTTTGGAGATGCTACCATTTGGTTCCAACTTTTTGACTTTAGTAAAGTCTCCTGCCTCTCTATCACAACTACATTTGGGTTGAGTATTTCTGAAAATATTTTCTATATGATTACACGAATTGTAATGAGAAAACCAAAACTGCATCTCTAGATCTTGTTGGTATAATGTTATGAAACAAATCACTGAATTTAACTACTAAAAATATAAGAACACATTTTATTCAAGCATCCCAAGATGTTATTGACAATTTTGGTTTATTCCTGGGTCAAAATAATAATCAGACCTTGCCTGGCAGCACCTAGCTGGTACTGAATATTTTAAATATTATCACAGGAAAGTGTGAATCAGCAAGCTTATGTCAAGTGGGAGGGCACAGCAGAAGTGACAGATTCCAGAGACCGTTCAGGATGTCAGTGTTACCCATTCAGGGATAGCTAGACCTGACCGCGACACAACAAGTCTTGCTTAGCATGTGAGAAGGATAAATGCTTGAGTCATGTCTGGAAGAGGTTATTCAGGACAGGAAAGTGAGAGGAGACCAGACAAAGAACTGATGACACAGATGAAACCTGTGAATGCATCCGTGCTCTAGGCATTGTGCGAGGCTGCTCCCACTCCAAATACACAGAAAGAATGATCTCTTTGGTAGTTGTATTAACTTGCATAAATGTTTTAATTACAGGGAAAATATTCTCCTATGTTTTCATTCCCCATGCTCATTCATAATGAGATGAAAATGAGCATACGTAGAGTTTCTATTTGTCTGTCCTTACATGGCCCAGTATTATTTCTTAAAAACACTGCTGTGAAATATATCCAGCCTTTATACTTAAGAGAAAAAGGCAATAATTTTGTAATATACATGCACTGATCGAGCATAGATTACTCTCAAGGGCAGTAATGTGTGTGTGTGTGTGTGTGTGTGTGCGCGCGCGCGTGCACGTGCGTGCATGTGCGTGTAGTTGCTTATAATGTGTGTTTCTCTCACTTCATATGTATGTGTATGCAGAAAAATTGTTAACATGTTTTCATATACTCTGAAATACATACATGGACATAGACAAATTTCTTCAGAAGTAGTTATATCAAAGTGTAAAGTTTAGCTACTGTGTTCACACTTGTAAAATGCCATAGAAACATCGGCTTATTAATTCTACTCACCTTTCAGGACTATTATTCAGAATTTTTATTCAGCTAGAGAGAGCATTTTGTATTCTGTTATTTAGCCCACTCCTTTTTGTCATACCTCACCAGGCAGTCTGTTCTCAAACCTGAAATTTCTAGTGTCGAAACCTGTGTCAAAGAAACACCCCTTGTTTCTCAGCTAATGAGAGGTCGGGGGTAAACTCTGTCATTAGGCTTTAAGTTAAGAACTGTTGTCCAGCACAGGGAAGTGTTATTTTTCAAAGCTATTAGGGTATAAAATTGCCTTCCTTTTTATACCATCACCCCTTTTCTTCTATAGTAAGAGACCAAGAAAATTGCCTTTGATTTTATAAGAATTTGGAAGGAAAGAGAGACAAAGTTGGTTTGAACTAATCCCAGAGGCTCCGTCTGCTATCATTGGAGCCAAGAGACAAGCTCATGGTCTGGCATATGTAACAGAGGAAATTTCCTCTTGCTCTAAGCACTAAGCAGGGAGTCCTTGGCACTGATTCCAGTGAGGGAGGAAGGCCTGGCTGAGGCAGGGAAGAGGGCAGGGCTGAGGAGGCTGACTGAATTGTTTAGAATGGTCCTAGGGCTGGCAGAATGAAGGAGGCAGCAATGTAAGTGAGGTAATGCCCAGTTTCCCCAGGGTTTACATCTCCTGTTACCTCAGTATCCTCATACTATTCACATTTCCACAACTGGCGGTGGTTGCTTTCATCTCCAACAGAAAGTAGACAGAGGTTAGGAGAAACTAGGGACTGGAAACTTTTTATAAGTTAAGAAGAAAATACTTAAATTTCTGAGAGAATTCTAGCTGTGTTTTGCCAATGTTTGCCCACACTATTACGCTTTCACAAAGAACTTATATTGACATGTCAAATTGGATGGCTTTGCTTGAATGCCTCTCTTCTCTGTCCGCAGGCTGTGAAGCCCTGTTTCTCTGCAACTGTGATTTACTTTTGGGACTTATACTTTGCTTTATTTTCACTTTTAATGGGACACATTGTATGTAAGAATATTACTGCTTTTAAAAATCTTTAAGAAGTCTAGTTTTCCATACATTTATCAATTTTAGTATGGTAACCACTAGAAGGAAAACAGAAAGAGGTGAAATGTGCTCACAGAAAAGAGAATAGTTATTGGAAGGATTAAAAGAAAAAATCATTTATTTATATTTATTTAAGACAATGGATTTTCCTTATACCTTTGGCTCATGGACAATTTTGTAGAGTTCTGATCTGTAATGGAAGTTTTAGTTTCTTTGTATGTTATGAAAATATGTTTTAACCCCGTGTGGGATTTTAGTTGGGCTACAGTTTGTCCATACCTGTTAATTGTCATGTGCAGGGTGTGATCTTTGCCAGCTGATAATGGCCTTGCACATGCCACACAGAGAGGGGCAAAGTCTAGGAATTAGAGTATAGATATGAGTCTGAGAAAGAGACTTTAGGGTGTTTGGTGGACTTTGGTGCTGGCATGTGGCATGGAGCAGTTTGGACAGGCTGAGAGACCAAAGACGTCATAGCAGTTTGGGGCAGACAGACAGACAGAAACAGGGCACAGTGGTGTGGTGGACCCTACTTGTCTGTGACTGATGGAGACTGGTATAGAGCTCTAAAAGAACCCCTTGACCTGGTAGAAGTAAAGGGGTCTAGAGACCCTTTCCCCACGAATCTTTTCTCTCTCTTACTTAAGGGGGTTGGTGGAAGGGAGGTAGAGGCCTAAACACCCCAAATAAAGTAGAGTTGAAAATGAGAGCACAACCGGTGGCTTTCTGCTACACTGATACAAACTGTAACTTTTAGTTGTACTTAATTAAATATATTTTTTCTAAATCATATATAATTTATGCTATATATAAAGCCACTCATGACCACACTCATGAGTCATGGCCACACTCTAACGACGTGATTCAGGTTCAAAATAAATGAAGCTGAGATTACATTCTTTCACCTCTACAGCCATATTTTAGTAAGTATGGAATTTCCGTTGAAACTTTTATAAGAATATAAAAATATTCTAGACATGGTTTTAAGGATTTCTTTTAAAGAGGCCAACCATATGTTGAAGAAATTGAGACTCAGCAGAACCATCTTCTTCAGCCCTTACCTAATGCAGAAAAAATTGCTGCAGCCCAGAACATCTCTCCCATGAGTGCAGGGATGAACAGCAGTCCGCCCATGCGCTTTCCGTAGATCTGCTGAAATGGGTCTAACATCGTCACGTATCCCTTAGAACGCATAGGTTTTGCAAAAAACAGACCACCTAAAATAAACCAAATAAGTGCTTGTGAGAACAAAAAATTATGATAGATGCTCTTTTACAATGCTATCTCTGATCCTCAGGAAAAAGAATTTTTATGATATCTGTATGTACTGAAGAACGTGTCTTACGTGTTCTACAGATACAGTACTGAAATATTTAGCATCCTAATGTAAATCCCTTAGTACACCTAACACTGCACATGCCTACTGGGCAACAGGATGACAAATGAGGCACATGAATTTAAAGACATGGAGCAGGTCACTGTGTATTAAAACTCTTTGATGAATTTGTATCACACAATCCAACATTTAGACACTTTGAGTAAGCACAAAGCCCAATAAAAGCACTTTTTAACAAAGTGAGGAACTCTTACATAATATTCAAATATTTAGCAGTTTAACTTACCAAAAGGAACTGAGGGACAATGGAGTTGATTAGGTTTTAATGGTATATCCATACTGGTTTTTGAAAGAAATAATTAACAGTTGTTTAAGAAATTCACTCTTCTAGTGGCTACAGGATCAAAGAAATTTTTACACAGCTCTTAATCAGGTGACTAATAATCTAAGCATTGGTGTTCTACTATATAACAATTTCTGGTAATTGCTACTTAATATTTTTCTCCACAATAGTTGTTCACATCATCTGACTTATTATTTATACTTTATGCTGAGTACTGAGTGAGTCACTGAGCTCTTACCACCTACTTACCTAAAATCAGACTCAGAGAATATCCAATGGGTGCCTGAGCCCAAGCTAGCCCACAACCTGGTCCATAAACTGCTTCAGCTGTTCCATTGATGTAGCCTCCTCCAACCCAGGTGGCTGAAATAAAACAAAACGTGAGGTTATAACATTCTGTTCACTCACTGGCCCTAAGCCTAACTGTCCAACACAGTGACCGCTGGTTTCATGTGGCTGTGTTAGGCTCTGCAGAGTAGTCAGTACTCCCTGAAATATCCTATTAAATATGTAAAACTTTATATATAAGAATTTGATAGCACAATTACCCAATGTAAGCAGATAAGAAAGGAAAGAAAGCAGGCTTTGGCTAAGCAAACTTGGGCCAACACTGACTTACAAACTACTAATTTTTCTCACAAGATAAAAGTCTGATTTTTCATTTTTTCAATATAATATTTTACTAATTATTTGAGAATTTTATATAATAAATTTTTATCATATTCAGCACCAATACCTTCCCCTAATGCCTCACAGACCAGTAGTACTTTATTGTTACTGGAAAAGAAAGTTAACATAACTCTAAAATTTTATTTGTACTAATTAGAGTTTAACAGAAAGAGCCAGAGAGATACCTCTGTACAATGTATGTGGGATGATGAGGGTCCCAAGCTATTAATACTCTTATCTGACAGGAGCCTGAGTCATCCAATTAAGAATGCAACATAAAAAAATACATCTCTCTGTACAGAAATCTTGTCTGTGCCACTAAGGCATGACTGGCTGTTTTCATGCCACAATTTCTTCTCTTTAATCCAACAGGCAAAAAAGAATGTGTTGAGTTAATACCGATATTAAAATATACATATGCATATTTGTGTGTGTGTGTGTGTGTGTGTGTGTATGTAGCAACAATTAAGGAAAAAAGAAGCCATGAATTTCACAGAGAACAAGGTGTACATGGAAATGTTTGAAGGGAGGAAAGTGGAGGCAGAGATGATGTAATTGCATTATAATATCAAAATATGAGAAAAATATTAACTTTTAGAAGACTTTCTGTAGAGAAATTTTAGGCACATTTAGTGTGAAATTTATGTACTAAATCCTGACATGAACAGGAAATATATACCAGCCCCTCCCATCTTCACAGCTTTCAGACCCGGTGTATAGACAACTAAACACTGCCATTCATTGCTTTATTCATTCTATAAACACTGTTGAAAATTTGGAAATCTTCTTCCGTATACAGCATACTGAGTATGGAACAAGAACCAGAAAAAAAAAAAATCTGTTCTTACAAAGTTCAGACCCTGAGATTTTATCTTTGAGTTAAGATGGCCGAAACTGATTCTCTGCCAGCAATACCTTGGTCTCTCAGATCTTAGGAGCACAGAGCTTGTTAACAATTACTTTTCACTGTATGGTTTTTGCAGTCCCTCGTCCAAAAATAAAATTGGTGCCTGAGTGATTGAATTTATTATAATACTGAACTGAAAACTTAGTCACTTAACATAATTAAAAAATAGTCTTTCCATTTGTTATTGATTTAGCCCTTACTGGGCCAGAATTTGTTTACTGTATATATATATATATATATATATATATATTTGTGTCAAATAATGAGCAAGAACACAAATTCTTCTAAACTATATTTTTTAAAAGAATCTACATTTTTCACTCATTATTTCTTACAAAATACATGTAGGCTGAATTTACTGAGGCTTAAATAATATGGTTCAGATTTAAACTGAATGGTCATACTGACCAAGGGCCTTCTGAGCTTTGAGCAAGAATTGTTAACAGGTCAGCTAGACTATGATAACACTTTATAGGAAATAGCCTCATTAGATTAGTTTAAATACTTTAATTGTATATCATATTTTTAAAAAATCTTCATATAGTAAAAGAACAAATTTTGCAACATTATATGATTATAAGAAATAGATTATTATAGAATAGTAGAATATTATAATAATCTGCAATGAATAAAATCTGTGGGTATTCAACAACTCATTTTTTTTCATATATTTTTTGTGCACAAAGTACCTTTTTAAGGAAACATAGTACATAGTAAGAAAGCTGAACACAGCACAACATGGAGGGATCCTGCGTGTGGTGATCAAAAGACTTGGCCCTGATCTTTGCTAGTTAAGCAACTCTGGGGATTCCTTTATCACTGCAACCTTTCCACAGTAGTGCCTGCTGTAAAGAACACGTGAATCCATTGACAGTTGGTGAGTAAATGCCTAAGTTCACAACGGGAATACTTGGCAGATTTTTAATCTGCAGTATATACAGGACAGTGTAGATTTCACATGGTCAAAATGAAGCCGTTCAGAATAGGGGGACCATCTTCACAGGAGGGTTAGGTCCTTAGCTGACACACTGTTTCAACTGGCCTTAAATAGGACTTCTGCACACAAATCGAATCATTTAGATTTGATTTTTTTAAGAAAATTTTCCAATGAGATGTCAAGAGTTCCAGCTAATGTGGATTATGTTGCTGGTGTTAAAAATACTAAGTAAGGCTCAACAGACATAATGTGTTGTTAGGCAAAGTGTTATCAATCATTTAGAGACACAATTTTATATTGTTTCAAAATTATTTTCAGTGACCAAGACAAATACGAAAAACAAACAAACAAACAAACAAACAAACAAAAAAAACCACAGAAATCACTCTGATCTCAAAGGAGGAAAAAAAAAGAGCCCCTCCTAGCACAAAGAGGATTATAAAGGAAGAGAAATATAGATGATGGCCTCAAAACTCCTTTGAGGACACACTTTGACTTTTTCCTTTTTATTCCAAGGATCCTAAAAACCTTACTTTTAATGTTATAGATTGTTTCCTTCAAGGAAAATGGTTATTAAACGAGGAAGTAGGCTTCCAACAGGCATAATTAGATTGAACATATTTTTACTCCAAAACGTTTTATTCAGGCTAAAAACCACAACAAGGTAGTAATTATTTGTCATTTAAGAGAACTTAGTCACAACACCACACGGATAGTAATGGACACATTGAGACATCACGACATTATCTCACAGATTCAGAACTTGACAGATTAGGACTCTGCATTCCTCCACCCCTTTGTTTGTACCACTCCCACCCACTAGCTAGTGAAGAGAGACCACATTTGCTTCACTAAGCTGAGTGATTTACTGTAAATCGTTTTTGTTTGGAATTACTGAAATTAAACCATTTCCTTTTTGTTTTAAATTAAATATGAAATTACATTAAAAATATAAGTAGTGGACTGAAAGAACTCCAAAGGACAAAGAGCAATGTTTGGTTTCTCACTCAGAACACAAGCCAGCATGAGAAGAGAGCACAGGAAACCTACCTGTCATGGTAAAACCACCAACCAATAAACCAATGTCTCGACCCCCAACTATGATGGCTTCACTGCGCTCTTCTGGGCTGCCACTGTTTTTGGTTTTCCAGGCAGCCCATATTCCAACCAGAAATATAAGGAGGTAGAAGAGGATGATAGCCACCAGTCCTTCTACATGGAAAGCCATTTTTAGTTAAGGTAACGTGCAGATCCTTCCACAGTGGGCTACTTCATCAAGTCTTCTGTAGGAAATACAGCAATGCATTATTAAGCAGCCAAGCACTATGCCTACAGTCTCTGCCAAGAATAAGCAGCTGGCTCCAGACATCCTTAAAAAAAAAAAAAAAAAAAGCTTGCACTGAAATCATTGTGAAACCAATCATGGCCAACAAGTGTCCACCACACTGGTCTGTTTCTGCTCAACCAGTTTAAGCTTTGAATTCTGAAAAAAACCAACAAAAAGAAAAACAGAAAGAAAGGAGTGAACATAAGTGCAATAGCAATAATTTTTGTATTTTATAAATTCCTTCAAGTTAAGTATGTTTTCTATTATAACTCAGTTTATCTATCAAAAGATCGTTTGCAATGAGTACACCTTGTGTTTGCCCTTTGAAACTAAGTCGATACTTCATAATTGTTTATTAATATAAGTGTATCCTAAAGGAATACTTCAAGAAAATGCGTGTGTGTGTGTGTGTGTGTGTGTGTGTGTGTGTGTATGTTCATTCTCCATTCTCCTCTTATCCTTACTGATGACTTCAGGAAACAGGTCCAAAAGTAACCCAATACAAAAATATCTGGGGGGAAAAATTAGGAAAATTCTTTTAAACATGCATCAACTGTGGTTTAATTTACTGTGACAACTAAGTATGCTTTCGTTGTTTAAAGGAAGGACCCTTTCAATATCTCTCAATCGTCCTTTGTCCTTAGCTCCTGTCATGCCCCCTCCTACTCCTACTCCCCGCGCGCCCCTTCGCCCCTTCCTGGTCTCTACGAGAGATAGATAGAGAGAGAGAGAGAGAGAGAGAGAGAGAGAGAGAGAGAGAGAGAGAGAAAAGATTTTAACATACGGTAATATATAAACCTCAGTCACAGATACGAAGAACAGAGTGAAACGGAGAGAACTGATGTCAAGTTCTAAAATAAATCTTGATCTTATGGAATTCTTGTTCTTTTATTCCGCGCAAACCTGGGTTATTTCCTGCACCCCAGTTCACACCCGTAAGTTTTTGTGGGAGTTTGAGCTTTGCAAGAGGGTGGTGAGGCGCTGGCTGTAAGCACTCACCTCCGGAAGGCAGGGAGCTCTGGGACACCCTAACCCGGTGGGCTCCGCCTTTGTGAGCACAGAGCCACCAAATTCCCCCTCCGCCCGGCGCTCAGCTGCCCTGTCCCTGTCCTCCAGCGCCCTGGGTCTCCCGATCCCAGACTCTGCAGCCGCTGGCACTCAGTGAGTGAGCCACAAGTGCCCCTCAGCTGAGCAGAGGGTGCATCCCCTCCGGGCAGAGCCTGTCCCTCCCTCCGGTCCGAGGGTGCGGCCCCAGCTCTTTTCTCGCAGGGCTCTTACCTTGGCGTCACCGGGAGCTGTTCTGGGGATCCAGGCACCCCACGAGAGCCCGCAGCTGTTAGGGGCAGTGAGGGAGGGAGGCGGGGGGGTGAGTGGAGGAGGTCGGTAAAGAGCCCGCTGAGGGATGCGAGGGGTGAGGCGATCGATCCGGGTATTGGGAAAAGTCTTTATAAGGCTGCGGGGCGGGGGCGATCGTCAGAGCTCTGGAGAAGGACGTCAGAGCAAAGTGGTGCTGGGCGGGAGCTGCGGACTGTGCCCTAGTGTGGCACCGGGTACAAGAGGAAAAAGCCAAGCTCAGAACTAGCACTTGCCCAAGTATGTATTCCCACCTCAAGTCAAGTCACCTGTTCCTTTACAATAAAAGAACAAATGGAGGATGCCAGACCCTGAGGTCATCCCCAAATCTAGCTGCCTGCTCTTTCTATCTTTCTGAAGTGCAAAGTAAAGGAATGGACTCAGAGGATTTCACTAGGGGAAACAGAGTAAAGGCTTCCCAAACCCACCATGAGGTGTCTCCATGAAAGCTCTACCCTGGGCAGTGTCCCCTCTCTGTCGTGGCCCTCAATGGAGTTGATTTCACATCCTTGTTGATGGGTTTCAACTAGAAGACATGTTAGGAAGGTTTAGACTAGTGATCCCCTTTCCTTTTGTTTTATATTCATACTCTCTTCACTTGAAAATGGGGCTGCGATGAAACTCTCATAGCTGCACAGCTGTTTAAAACGTGGTCTGTGTAAGCCACAGCAAACATCGTACCTAGCCATCCAAGGCAGTTGCTGGTTTGCTTACATACTCTGTTTGAGCTTCACAGGCGCTCTGCTCATCGTCTCAAACATGTTTCCATCTTCAGTATACACCTACATATCTAGTATTTTGTGACTGGATTACTTATGTCTGCTGTACCTGTCTGTAGATGGCTTTACCTTGCATGGTTGTAGATACTCTAGAAGAGATATCTGTACATCATTTTAAGTGTATGTGTGTTTGATGGACAGGTGTTATGGAGAGGGCATGAGGGGGGGGGGAAGGTTGAAAGCCACAAAATCTCAGCTCTGTGGGCGCTTTCTCTTGTATTTCTACATTCTACCAAGCCAGTCTATTAAACAGTACAACAGTGCCTCTGACAGCTTAATGGGGTGAACTCAATCCTTAGCTGCCATCCACCTCTCCAGGCTAAGTTGCAGACCAGCTCCCTCCTAGACTGGATTTAGAGAGGGTCTTTCGAATGTGTATATCTCCCACCCCTTTGTTCTCTGTCTGAGGAATAACTTCACCAAGCTGCATTAGCTGGGGTGGGTGGGAAAGTTCAGTGGAGTTCAGATAGTCATGCGGATGGGGAAGAGGCCTGTGAGGATAGTTGTTGCAATTAAGGTTTTCGATCAGCTCACTGAGCTTGTGGAACAGATGCCATTTAAAGTTTAGGAAGGGCATTTTAAAGCAATTTACAGAAACTCACAGAAGATAGACACGGAATTTTATATAATCTGTGTTTTATCTGGGATCCATTCATTCATTTGTTGTTTTATTTTTTTGATACTACTCAATTTCTGATTTTGGAGTTAGGCCACAGATTCATTCACATTTTTTTCTTCTAAAATGTTCCTTAAGGTGATGACACAATATTTCAGCTGCAGTAGGGCAGGCATCAGGAATGCACTGTCTGAAACAATGTACCAGTTCATAAGGTACTAAGGGGCTAGGTCAGAGAGTGTGACTCAGACACAGAGAAACAGGAGAGGTGGCTGACCTCAGAGAACATCACCAGGGCTTAGGGATAAGAATCCGGAGTGCAGCCAGGAATTGCACTCTGGGAGAGGTGGGGCTAGGGAACCTAATTATGTCTGAGAAGCCAGACATGCCAGGATCTAGACTGACTGCCAGATCTCAGTAGTGACAGTGACCTTGAAAGTGGTAAAAACAAAACAAAACAAACAAACAAACAAATAAATAACCCCCCCCCCACCAACAACAAAACAAAACTGGCACGGAGACTGTCCTTCATGACAAAGTACCAGTTGAAAATGACAACTACTGATGTATTGAGTCTAGCTCTGGGCAGACATGTCCTCATCTTCTGAGTCCTGTGAATGCCATTGTCTGACCAGAGAATGACACTGCACAAGTATTTTTGATCCAGCATCCACTTCATGATGCATGTTTGTCCTCTGTCTTCGCTGTAACACCCATTCTCTACTTTTCTGAGAATAAGTGTTCCCTCAGAACCAGGGAATATATGTCAGTGGGAGATCAATTCCAAATTTAGGAGCTGAAAAGCAGTTTTGCATTAGAAACCATTCATTTGTTAGCACACATTTCCTGTGTACCTTTTATATTCCAAACATTGTTCTAAGAACTGAGAATTTTGTAGAAAATGATATACAGTTCACTGCCCTTAAAGAGCTTCTTATCCCTAACAGGAAAATAAAAGAAATACAGACAAAAGTCTTGTGTAGCCTCTTATTTTCAGTGCTGCGGAGGACACAGAATATCTCCTTTACTTACAGATTTTAAGGGCAGAACAGACATGTCTTCATGGCTGATACGTTGTTTTTGGAAAAGAATATACTTTGTTCACACAGCAGAAGATGAGCTAAGAATGTAATAGGTGCTGGATCCTTGTCCTCAGTGAGCTTCAAGTATCTAACCTTATTGCCCATAGCATCATTCATAGAACAGAAGCACCAGAAGGATTTTTTTTCAAAAGCATTGATTTTTTTGAGAATTAATGACTTTGACTTGAAGTGCACATTTGTACCAAATGCAAGTATTAATCCAGATGCATTAGTGAGATTCTGCTCAGACTCATTTCAGATATAGAGGAGAAATTTCCATGATCTCCTTCAATGCCAGAGTGGGTTAAGCATTACCCTTTATGGTACTGCTTAACAGATAACATGTCTGTGTCTCCATTGTCCTGCGAACACAAAAGGGGAAAATTATGTTACATTCTTTATATATTATGTTCTCACCACCATGCCTGAAATAAAATAGTCAGGATCAAATTATTTCCTTTCTACAGACGAAAAAGGTTTTGGAAAGAACTGGAAAATTATTAACCTGAAGTTAAATGAGAATACTGATGTTTGGAAAAAATAAACTTGGCCATAATAGTAGCTATTCAGATTATCATTACAAATTCAACGCAAAATGCTTTTATTTCATTTTTGTAAAGGCTTGAGCTGTGTTTTGTCTGCTAGCTAAATTTTATTTGTATATATGTGTTTATATGTAAACATGTATGTACATACACCATTGTGTATGGAGAACAGAGGTCAATGCTGGGTGTCTTTCTCAGCCATTCTCCATATTATGCATTAGTAAGTGTTTCTCACTAAATCTGGAGCCCACCCATTTTGGAAGACTAGCTAACCACCAATTTAGCCATCCCCTACCCTCCCCAAGGTACCCACGTTCATGTCTAGCTTTTCACATGGGTTTTGGGCATCCAAATTCAAGTCCTCACGATTCTGTCGCAGTTCATCCCGCTGACTGAGCCAGTCTGTCCAACCATAACAGCTAATGTTTGACAGAGGCTTTCTTGAATACCAAATAGTAAAACATAAAACTAGGAAAACGAACTGTTTAGAGATATTTCCTGGGCAAATAATACACAGCTCATTTACCTCAGGAAATTTCTATATATTGAACCACCACTGCATGCCTGGGATGAAGCCTACTTGGTCATATTTGATGATATCTTTGATGTGTTCTTGGATTTGGTTTGAGAGTATTTTATAGAGTATTTCTGTGTCAATGTTCATAAAGGAAATTGGTCTGAAATTCTCTTTTATTTAATGGGATCTTTGTGAGGTGTAGGTATCAAGGTGGTAATGTTCCTCCCTTTCTGCAGGTTGATATATGTTCCTTCTGTTTCTATATTGCAGAAGAGTTTGAAGAGAATTGGTACAAGCTCTTCTTTGAAGTTTTGATAGAATTCTGACTTCCCCTGGTGAGAGGAGAGCTCCTAGACTCCCAAGGAGCCCAGTGAGCCCACAGGATCATACAGCTGAGGAGAGCTTCAGCAATTCCCTGTGAAGCACCAGCCACTTTGAGACCATACCCAACAAGCTGAAGAGGGCTCCTGTGGGAACAACCAGCTTCCTGGACACGGGATTTCTCTCATGACCCCTGGGCCCCTGTACTCCAGCAGGCACCAAAAACTACCAGCCAAAACCTGAGACAGTCAGATGGGTAAAGGTCAGTGTAAAAATACAATCAACAACAGCAAAAGCAATATGGCATCTCCAGAACCCAACTATCTGAGAGCAAGCAAACCTGGATACACTAACACAAGTGAAACTCAAGAAAATGACCTTGGATACTCCCTCACTCTTTTCTTCTCTTTTCTTCTTTTCTTTTCTTTTTTCACTTTTTTAAAACTTTTATTAGATACACTTTAATCACTTTGTATCCCCCCATAAACCCCTTCCTCCTCCCCTCCTAATCACACCTTCTCTTCCCTTTCTTCACAAATGCCCCTCCCCAAGTCCACTGATAGGGGAGTTCTCCCTCTCCTTCCTTCTGAGCTTAGTCTATCAAATTTCATCAGGAGTGGCTGCATTGTCATCTTCTGTAGCCTGGTAAGGCTGTTCCCGCCTCAGGGGAAGGTGATCAAAGAGCAGGCCATTCAGTTTATGTCAGAGACAGTCCCTCTTCTCATTACTATGGAACCCACTTGGAGACTGAACTGCCATGGGCTACATCTGTGCAGAGGTTCTATGCAGGGATATCTCCACGCATGGTACTTGGTTGGAGTATGAGTCTCTGGAAAGACCCCTCTACTCAGACTTTTTGGTTCTGTTGCTCTCCTTGTGGAGTTTCTGTCCTCTCCAGATCTTACTATTTCCCACTTCTTTCATAAGATTTCATGCACTCTGCCCAACAGTTGGCCCTAAGTCTCAGCATCTGCTTTGATAGTCTGCAGGGCAGAGCCTTTCAGAGGCCCTCTGTGGCAGGTTCCTAAATTGTTTCCTGTATTCTTCTTCTGATGTCCATTCTCTTTGCCTTTCAGGATGGGGATTGAACATTTTAGTCAAAGTCCTCCCTCTTGATTAGTTTCTTTAGATGTACAGATTTTAGTAGGTTTATCCTATATTATATGTCTATATGAGTGAGTATATACCATGTGTGTCTTTCTGCTTCTGGGACAGCTCACTCAGGATGATCCTTTCCAGTTCTCACCATTTACCTGCAAATTTCATGATTTCCTTGTTTTTCATTGCTAAGTAATATTGCATTGTGTAGATGTACCACAATGTCTGTATCCATTCTTCAGTTGAGGGGCATCTGGGTTGTTTCCAGCTTCTGGCTATTACAAATAAAGCTGCTGCAAACATGGCTGAGCAAATGACTGTATTGTGTACTTGAGCATCTCTTGGATATATGCGTAGGAATGGTATGGCTGGATCTTAAGGAAGCACTATTCCTAGTTGTCTGAGAAAGTGCCAGATTGATTTCCAGAGTGGTTATACAAGTTTACATTCCCACCAGCAGTGGAGGAGGGTTCCTTTTCTCCACAACCTCTCCAGGATGTGTTGTCACTTGAGTTTTTGATCTTGGCCATTCTGATGGGTGTAAATCTCAGGGTTGTTTTGATTTGCATTTCCCTGATGGCTAAGGACATTGAACATTTCTTTATGTGTTTCTCTGCCATTCTACATTCTTCTACAGAGAATTCTCTGTTTAGCTCTTTTCCCCATTTTTTAATTGGATTACTTGATTTGCTGCTTTTTAGCTTCTTTAGTTTTTTTTATATATACTGGATATGAACCCTTTGTCAGATAAAGGGTTGGTGAAGAATTTTTCCCAATCTGTAGTCATTCGTTTTGTTTTGATGATGGTGTCCTTTGCTTTATAGAAGCTTTTCAGTTTCATGAGGTTCCATTTACTGATTGTTGCTCTTATAACCTGTGCTGTTGGTGTTCTGTTCAGGAAGTTGTCTCCTATACCAATGAGTTCTAGGGTCTTCCCCACCTTATCTTCTAACCGATTTAATGTGTCTAGTTTTATGTTGAGGTCTTTGATCCACTTGGACTTTAGTTTTGTGCAGGGTGATAAGTATGGATCTATTTGCATTTTTCTACCTGTAGAGATCCAGTTGGACCAGCACCATTTATTGAAGATACTATCTTTTATCCATTGTAAGGATTTGGCATCTTTCTCAAAGATCAGGTGTCCGTAAGTGTGTGGGTTTATTTCTGGTTCTTCTGTTCAGTTCCATTGATCTGTCAGTCTATTTCTACGCCAGTACCATGCAGTTTTTATTACTGTTGCTCTATAGTACAGCTTAAGATCAGGGATGGAGATACCTCCAGAAGATCTTTTATTGTAGAGGATTATTTTAGCAATTCTGGGTTTCTTGTTATTCCATATGAAGTTGAGAATTTTTCTTTCAAGGTCTGTAAAGAATTGTGTTGGTAATTTGATGGGAATTGCAATGAATCTATAGATTGCTTTTGTTAAGATGGCCATTTTTACTATGTTAATCCTGCCAAGCCATGAGCATGGGAGATCTTTCCATCTTCTCATATCTTCTTCTAATTCTTTCCTCAGAGACTAGAAATTTTTTTTCATGTAAGTCTTTGACTTGCTTGGTTAGGGTTACACCAAGGTACTTTATGTCACTTGTGGCTATTGTGAAGGGTGTTGTTTCCCTAATTTCTTTCTCAGCCCTTTTGTCTTTTGTATACAGGAGGGCTACTGATTTTTTTGAGTTAATTTTGTATCAGGCCACTTTGCTGAAGGTGTTTATCAGCTGTAGGAGTTCCCTGGTAGAGTTTTTGAGGTCACTCACGTATACTATCATATCATCTGCAAAAAGTGATAATTTGACTTCTTCCTTTCCAATTTGTATCTCCTTGATCTTCTTCAACTGTCTTATTGTTCTAGCAAGGACTTCCAGAACTATGTTGAAGAGATATGGACAGAGTGGGCAGCCCTGCCTTGTCCTTGATTTCAGTGTGATTGCTTTAACTTTCTCTCCGTTTAATTTGATGTTGGCTGTAGGCTTGCTGTGACCTTTACTATGTTTAGATATGTGTCTTTTATCCCCAATCTCTCCAGTACTTTAAATATCAATGGATGTTGCATTTTGTCAAATGCCTTTTCAGCATCTAAGGAAATTATCACGTAGACTTTTTTTCAGTTTGTTAATATGGTGGATCACATTGATGGATTTCCATATATTGAACCACCCCTGCATACCTGGGATTAAGCCTATTTGGTCACAGTGGATGATATCTTTGATGTGTTCTTGTATTCGGTTTGAAAGTATTTTGTTGAGTATTTTTGCATCAATGTTCATAAGGGAGATTGGCCTGAAATTCTTTCTTTGTTGGGTCTTTGTGAGGTTTAGTTTCCAAGGTGACTGTGGCTTCATAGAATGAGTTTGGTAGTGTTCCTTCTGTTTCTATTTTTAGAATAGTTTGAAGAGAACTGCAGTTAGCTCTTCTTTGAAGGTCTGGCAGAATTCTGCACTGAAACCATCTGGTCCTGGGCTTTTTTTGGATGGGAGACTTTTGATGACTGCTTCTATTTCCTTAGGGGATATAGGACTATTTAATTGATTTACCTGGTTTGATTCAGCTTTGATAAGTGGAATCGATCAACAAAATTGTCCATTTCATTTAGATTTTCAAATTTTGTGGCATATAGACTTTTGAAGTAAGTCCTAATGATTGTTTGGATTTCCTCAGTGTCTGTTATGTCCCCTTTTTCATTTCTGACTTTGTTGATTTGGGTGGTGTCTCTCTGCCGTTTAGTTAGCTTGGCTAATGGTTTGTCTATCTTGTTGATTTTCTCAAGGCACCAGCTCTTGGTTTCATTGATTCTTTGAATTGTTTTATTTGTTTCTAATTGATTGATTGCAGCCATGATTTTGATTATTTCCAGCCGTCTACTCCTTTTTGGTGTTTCTGCTTCTTCTTTTCCTAGGGTTTTTAGGTGAGCCATTTAGTTGCTTGAATGAGCTGTCTTGAATTTCTTTTTAAAGGCACTTAGTGCTATGAACTTTCCTCTTAGCACTGCTTTCATTGTGTCCCACAAGTTTGGGTATGTTGTGCCTTCATTTTCATTGAATTCTAGAAAGATTTTAATTTCTTTCTTTATTTCTTCCCTGACCCAGCTGTCATTTAGTAGCAAGTTATTCAGTTTCCATGCGTGTATTCTTTTTACTATTTTCCATGGTAATCAGATAGGATATAAGGGATTTTTTCAATCTTCTTGTACCTGTTGAGACTCGCTTTGTGACCAACCATATGGTCTATTTTGGAGAAGGTTCCATGAGGTGCTGAGAAGAAGGTAAATTCTTTTGTGTTTGGGTGTAAGGTTTTGTAAATGTCTGTTAGGTCCATTTGATTCATGACCTCTGTCATGAATATTGTTTCTTTAATTTCTGTTTTGTTGACCTGTCCTTTGTTGAGAGTGGGGTGTTGAAGTTTCCCACTATTAATGTGTGGGCAACTATGTGTGTTGTAAGCTTTATTATTGTTTCTTTTAGAAATGTGGGTGCCCTTGTATTTAAGAATAGATGTTCAGGACTGTGATATCTTCCTGGTGGAATTTTCCCTTTATGAGTATGAAGTGTCCTTCCCCATCTCTTTTGATTAATTTTGGTTGAAAGTCTATTTTATCAGATATTAGAATGGCTACTCCTGCTTGCTTCTTGGGTCCATTTACTTGGAAAGACATCTCCAGCCCTTTACCCTCAGGTAATGTCTATCTTTGTGACTTAGGTGTGTTTCTTGTAAGCAACAGATAGCTTGATCTTGTTTATGCATTCATTCTGTTAGTCTGTGTCTTTTTATTGGAGAATTAAGTCCATTGATGTTGAGAGAGATTAATGACCAGTGGCTGTTAGATCCTTTGATTTTTATGTTCGCTGTGGTCATAAGGTTGTGTGCTTGGATGCTTTTTGTTTTACTGTAGTGAGGTTAATTATTTCCTGTATTTTCTGGAAAGTAGCTACTTTTCTTGGGTTGTATTTTTCCTTCTAGTGTCTTCTGTAAAGCTGGATTTGTGTGTAGGTATTGTTGAACTTTGTTTTTGTCGCTGAATATCTTTATTTCTCCATCTATGAGGACTGAGAGTTTTGCTGGGTATAGTAGCCTGAGCTGACATCTGTGTTCTCTTAGGGCCTGTGTGATATCTGTCCAGGCCCTTCTGGCTTTCATAGTCTCTGTTGAGAATTCAGGTATGATTCTGGTGGGTTTGCCATTATATGTTACTTGGACTTTTTCCCTTGCAGCTTTGAGTATTTTTTCTTTGTTCTGTATACTTACGGTTTTGTTTATTATGTGGCGGGAGGATTGTCTTTTCTGGTCTAATTTATTGGGTGTTCTGTATACCTCTTGTATTCTTATTGGCCTCTCCTTTAAGTTGGGGAAAATTTCTTCAATGATTTTGTTGAAAATATTTTCTTAGCCTTAGAGGAGGGAATCTTCTTTTTCCTCTATTCCTATTATTCTTAGGTTTTGTCTTTTTATATTGTCTTGTATTTCTTGGACGTTCTATGTCAGGAATTTTTTAGATTTAACATTTTCTTTGACAGATACATCGATTTCTTCCATTGTATCTTCCACACCTGAGATTCTTTCTTCCATCTCTTATAGCCTATTGGTTATGCTTACCTCTGTAGTTCCTGTTTTCTTCCCTAAGTTCTTTCTCTCCACAATTTCCTCCATTTGTATTTTCTTTAATTTTTCCAATTCTATCTTCAGGTCTTGAGCCATTTTGTTGATTTCCTTCACCTGTCTGACTGTATTTTCCTTTAATTCCTTCAGCTGTTTGAACAATCCTCTGTTTCTTTCAGTGATTTATGTATTTCCTCTCTAAAGGCCACAACTGTTTGGCTGCAACTTCCTGTATTTCTTTATGGATGGCATAATCTGTTTTTCTTAATCTTCTTCTATTTCTTTAAGGATGACCATAATCTGTTTGTTTTTATCTTCCTCTATTTCTTTACAGATGGCCATAATCTGTTTGTTTTTATCTTCTTCTATTTCTTTATGGCCGTAATCTGTTGGAGTTTATCTTCCTCTAGGTCTTTATGCATTTTATTTGTTTCCGCTGTTATCCTCTTCGTGAGCATAGATGTTAGGTCATCTTCTTCAATTTCCATTATGCTGGGGTGTCCAGTGCTTCTTTCCCCTGGATAACTGGATTCTAGAGATGCCATATTGCTCTGTCTTTTGTTGGTTGATCTTTTACCCTAGCCTCTACCCATTGGGCTATCTTAGGTTTTTGGAGTTAGTTTCTGGTGGTCCCTGGAATCCTGTGGTGGAGAGAATCCCCTTGGCAGGAAGATTGTTTTTCCAGAAGGAAGCCTCCTCAGCTTTTTGGGAATGGTCACTGTATGGGCAGTGTTTTTCAGGAGTTGCCACAGCTCACCTCAGGCCTACAGACCTGAGTGGTATCTGTGGTCCTTGTTAGGCGAGAGGGCTCTCCTTTTACCTGGAGAAGTCCTGGAGACAGCTGCCCTGCTTCTGGGTTTCTTGCTTTAAATTTATTGAGCTGCTGCTGTAACCTGGGTGTCCCGTGGTTTGGACAGTTTTGTAAGAAATAACTGTTTGCCACTTGGAGCAGTATCTGCGGGTTGATCTTGGGGATCCCGGGCTTCTGTAGGTCTGAGGTTGGGGCTCTGTGCCCTAATACCCAAGCAGTAATCTGTGGCGGTGAATACTGCTCTCCTGGTAGCAGCAGGCTAGCTGGTGCACAGCAGGTCCCTGGGTTGGGCCAGTCTGCGGGACCTTTTCCAGGGATATACTGCGTGGCCTAAGTCGGTCCCTGTTTGCTTCCTTCCCTGTGGGGGATTTCTCCCGACAGGGACTCCAAGTCTCTGGTGCCCTGGGGTGCACAGTTCCGTCTTTGACGAATAGTTGGCACACAGCAGGTTTCTGGGCTGGTGGGGCATGTGCCCACTGCTCTGTGGGACCTTTTCCAGGGATATACTGAATGACCTAATTGGGTCCCCGTTTGCATTCTTCCCTGTGGGGTTTTTTCCCAGTCTCTGGTGCCCTAGGGATCACAGCTCTTTCTATGCCAGAGAGCTGGGAGTTCAGCAAGTCTCTGTGCTCGGGGCTGGAGCCCAGTTCAGTGATGGCGGCTCGCACCTGCCATTCTTCGAGACCTTTTCCAGGGAAAGACTGGATGACCCAAGAGCAATCCCGTTTCCTTCCTTACCTCTGGCTTTTTCTCCCTACTGGGACTCCCAGTCTCTGGTGTTTTTGTGCCCACCGTTCAGCCTGGGAAGGTGATTAGAACACACAGGTGTGTGGCTCTAGTCTGGCAACCTTAGTGCCTGTGAGACCCAGGATCTCTTCCTGGTTCTGGCTGGGAGACCCAAGAGTGGACCCAACTGATTCCCACACAGTGGGGGTTTCCCCTCACCTGGGAAACACAATCGCTGTTATTTTAGGACCCAGGGTTTAGTATCTTGGTCGCTGTATGGAAAATGTCCTGCTCCTCAGAGGCAGTATTCTCCTGGTGCTGCCATCTTGCTCCTCCTCTCTTTTCTTTTCTTTTCTTCTTTTCTTTTCTTTTCTTTTCTTTTCTTTTCTTTTCTTTTCTTTTCTTTTCTTTTCTTTTCTTTTCTTTTCTTTCCTTTCCTTTCCTTTCCTTACCTTTCCTTTCCTTTCCTTTCCTTTCCTTTCCTTTCCTTTCCTTTCCTTTCCTTTCCTTTCCTTTCCTTTCCTTTCCTTTCCTTTCCTTTCCTTCCTTCCTTCCTTCCTTCCTTCCTTCCTTCCTTCCTTCCTTCCTTCCTTCCTTTTTTCTTTCCTTCTTTCTTTTTCTGCTAGTAATTGCATCCTCATCCACTAGAAAAACAGCCATTTCTCTTAAGCACTGTGTCACCTTTTCAGGACAATTTTACAATATGTTTGTTCATCTGTTTGTGTTTCTTTTTTTATAATTTGCTTTTGAGACATTTTTTTTTTAATTTCATGAAACCTGTCAGTACTCAGAATGTTTAGGATGATGAACAGTGAGGTACAATTTAAATTTCTTTTCTCTTTATGTTAGCTACTCAAATTATTTACTTCTGTTTTCTTTTTAAAGTGATATTTTAACCATAGCATTTGATCTTTCTTTCCACATATGAGTCTGTGTATGATTATTTCTGTATGTGTTATGTCTGTGTATGTATGTGTCTAAATATGTCTGTCTGTATATGTGTGTTCATGTGTGAATATGCATATGTGTTTCTGTGTGTATATGTATATATCTGTGTGTGTCTTAGTTAGAGTTTTATTGCTGTGATGAAACATCATGATCAAAAAGTAGGTTGGGGAGTAAAGGGCTTATTCAGCTTCTAAATTGCTGTTTATCACCAAAGGAAGACAGGACAGGAACTCACACAGGGCAGGAATCTAGAGGCAGGAGCTGATGTAGTACCCATTGAGGGGTAATGTGTGCAGATTTGCTTTTCATTGTTTTCTCAGCCTGCTTTCTTAGAGAACCCAGGACCACCAGCCCAGGGATGGTACCTCCCCTAATGGGCTGGGCCCTCTCCTACTGATCACTAATTGAGAAAATGTCTTACAGCTGGATCTCATGGAGGCATTTCCTTCACTAAGGCTCCTTTCTCTCTGAAGACTCTAGCTTATGTCAAGTTGACACAGAAAGCCAGCCAGCCAGTACAGTGTGTATGTATTTGTGTGTGTGTGTGTGTGTGTGTGTGTGTGTGTGTGTGTGTATCTATGGTGGTTTGAATGAGAATGGTCCTCATAAACTCATATATTTCAATACTCGGTTCCCAGCTGGTGGAACTGTTTAGAAAGGATAGAAAGAGATATCCTTATTGGAGAAGGTGTATCACTGGGAATGAGCTCTAATATTTCAAAAGCCCACCTCAGGCCTTTTCTCCCTCTCTATCTCTGCCTGCAACTTGTGAATCAGATGTGAGATCTCAGCTACTGCTTCAGTGCCATGACTGCCTGTCACCCTGATCCCTGCCATTATGATTATGGACTAATCCTCTGAAATTGTAAGCTCTCACCCAATTAAATGTTTTCTTTTATAAGTTGCCTTGGTCGTGTATCTTCCCACAGCAATAAAACAGTAACTAAAATGGGATTTGTTACCAGTGTCTGGAGGTCTAGAATAGGCCTGATCATGTTTTTTGTTGGAGAAATATGGAAAACCTTGAGACTATAGACTATAAAAATCTTTAAGTAGGAGCACTGAAGACAGTAATGCTGAGAACAATATGGGTTGAGGACAATAGCAACTGGCCTAGAATGGTTATTCTTCTGATATTGTGCTTTGATGTGGACTTGACACAGGCTAGAATGAATCATGTGGAAAGAGGAAACCCCAATTGAGAAAATGCCTCCAAAAGATCAGCCAGTAGGCAAATATGCAGAGCATTTTCTTAATTAGTGATTGATGTGGGAGGGCCCAGCTCATTGTGGGTGGGGTCATTCCTGGTGGTGGCTCTATAAGAAAGCAGGCTAAACTGCTTTATGATCAAGTCTGTAGGCAGCATTTCTTCTTGGCCTATGCATCAGCTTTTGCCTCCAAGTCCCTGCCCTGTTTGAGTTCCTTCTTGACTTCTTTTCAAAGTGAACAGCGCTGTGGAAATGTAGCCAAATAAACTTTTTTCTTCTCATCTTGCTTTTTCGTCACAGTGTTTCATCACAGCAATAGAAACCCTAATTAGGAATGTGGCTGGTTTTTTTGTTTGTTTGTTTGTTTGTTTGTTTTGCCATTGTCCTAAGAATCGGATTGAGACTATACTGAAGAGCTTTGGATGGATGCCTTTTTAATTTTTTTTCCATTGTGAAAAAGTCGTTATTTTAAGAAAAAAAATAATTATTGCATCCCAGCTGTAACCCCTTCCCCATCTCCTCCCAATCCCATTCTCCCTCCCTCTTCTTCTCCTATGCCCCTCCCTCAGTCCAATGATAGAGGAGGTCCTCCTCCCCTTCCATCTGACCCTAGTCTATCAGGTCTCATCAGAACTGACATCATTCTTTTCCTCTGTGGATTGGTAAGGATGTCCCCCCTCAGATGGAGGTGTCAAAGAGCCAGCCCATGAATTCATGTCAGAGACAGTACCTGTTCCTATCCCTGGGGAACCCTCTTGGGTTTGTGAGTATCAGTCTCACAAAAGACCCCTGTGCCCAGATATTTTCCTCAAAAAGCTTAAACTTCCCCTGAAGATTTTAAATGAAAATATAAACTAGAATGAAGAACATGAGAAATGCTTCTCTTTGCATCAGGGATCTAGCACCTTTGAGTTCTCCAGAAAAGTACATGCCCCAGTGTGTCCACTGTGGTGTGCTTAGGAATCCACTAACAGAAAGCTATGTGCCTCCCTTTGATAGCTCGGCTGGTAGAGAGGAGGACTGTTGCTGGATGGATCTTATTTATTAATTTTTTTTACAATGTATTCATTATATATCTTGATTGTAGCCCCCTTCCTCAACTCCTCTCTGTCCCACTCTTCCTCCCTCTCTCCTCATCCCCTCTCTCCTCATCTCTTAGTCCACTGAAAAGAGGAGTTCTCCTCCCCTGCCATCAAGACTCATCAGGACTGCCTGGACCCCTGCCTAGATCCTCTTCCTCTGTAGTCTGGCAGGGCCACATCATCAGGGGCAAGTGATCAAAGAGCAGGCAGCTGAGTTCATGACAGAGGCAGCCCCTGCCCACCTCACTCAGTGAGCTGCCTATGGGCTACATCTGAGCAGGGGTTGTAGGTCCTCTCTATGCATCGTCATTGGTTGGGGTATCAGTCTCTGCAGTACCTTCTGGGCCCAGATTTTCTGCTCTGTTGGTCTCTTTGTGGGGCTCCTGTCTTCTTTGTGTCTTTCTAGGCCCCCTTTTTTCCATAAGACTCCCTGTGCTCTGCCCAAAGTTTGGTTGTGAATCTCAGCATCTGTTTTGATCCCGTGTTGGGTGGAGCCTTTCAGAGGACCCTGTCATCCTCTTCCCTCTCTTCCACCACTCCTGGTGCCCCGTTTGCCATTCTGAGTAAGTTTTAAGCATTGGATGTACATCTCTGTCAGAGGAGGTTTTAAGGCAGTCTACTATTGACTGTGACCACTATTAACTGCTTATGCAGATCTACAGTGGAAAGGAATAAACGTGGCAAAAAAAATACAAAATAGACAGTCTGAGGAGAAAAGGAGTACTAGGAAATGTAATGTTAGCATCAAGTCCTGCATTCAAGGAGGAAAAGTGCTTAAGAAAAAGCTTATTTTTAACTGGAATACAGTGAGGGATGCCTTCAGATCAAGATCCCACCCAGTAATACTGAAACCCATGAAAGGAATAAGCCTGAGTAATTTCCTAGAAACTACCAACAAGTCAAAGTTTATAAATTGCCCGTCATGGAGGGGGCTAGGTTCCAGCCATAATAAGTAGAAGAACTTGGCATTTTATTAAGGGCCTATTAGATAGTTCCTTATATTTTCCACTCTTTATGATTTGTAACTGCAACACATTTCTCTCTCTCTTGGGCTGATTCCATACTCAATGTCCAGTTCTCCCTGACAGGTTTATAAAGGCTCCTGCTACATTTAGCATCCAACACAATCCAAGTTTCACTGTAACAGCTTCAAAAGAGCTTCTCTGAGCCTCCAGGCAGGGTCATCCCACCACACACTTGGCCTGAGTGGTTAGTTTCTGCTGCAAAGGAAGATTTTACAATCCCTTCACTGAGACAGTATGTCCACTTATTTGTGCGTTTGTGTGTGTGTATGAGTATGAATATGTGCATGGGAGTGTGTTTGTGTGAGTTTGTGTATTTACGTATGTATGCGTATGTGTCTGTATCTGTGTTTGTGTGTGTATGTCTGTGTCTGTGATTTTGGATGTCTGTGGGTATATAAGTATGTGTTATTTGTGTGTTTGTGTATGTACGTTTCTGTGTATATCTGTGTGTATATATATGTGTGTGTGTCTCTGTATGACTGTTTGTATGTGCCTGTGTGTATTCACATCATTGTGTATGTCTACATATTTATCAATGTGTGTGTGTGCTGGTATATGAATCTTTGTGCTTATATGTGTATGTATATTTATGTGTAAGTGCATATGTTTCTGTTTGTGTGTGGACATGTGTCAGTGTTTGTGTAAATGTTTCTGTGCCTGTGTGTAGGTATGTTTCTATGTGATTTTGTGTATCTCTGTGTGTCTCTGTATATTGTATGCCTGTATATGTGTGTTTGTGTATATATGTGTATATATACACATATACATGTGTGTCTATGTATGTATGTATGTGCGTATGTACATTTATGTGTGTATGTGTATGTTTGAATGTGTATACCAAAAAGTGGGATATGTGTAGTCTCAAGCTTTTACCTCAGTGGAAACTTTTTTATATTAATCTTGTATATAACTGAGGTGTGAGCATAATGGAGATAAAGTTTATTATTGACAAACCAAATTCTATTCAGCCTTCCTTTAAAAGCTTCTCTTCGATGAACAAAGGTAAATACAGAGACTTACCTGCATAAGAGGTAAGAATACTATATACAGAAGACTGTTTTATTGATCGCTCCAAGGTTTAGCAGACACTGTGGAGGCAGGGGACATATCTGAATGTTAAAGAAAGGGCTCCAAATGCCAGCTTCTGGGCAAGACATAGCCTTTTCAATTATCAACTTAAAGCAACTTCAGATGTTTGTACTTAGTCGAGACAAGTACATCACCACTGTCATCAGAACAAAATGACAGCCTACAGATTGGGAAAAGATTTTCACCAACCTTACATCTGACAGAGGGCTAATAATCAGAATATATAAAGAACTCAAGAAGTTAAAAACCAACAAACCAAGTACTCCAATAAAAAAATGGGGAACAGAGCTAAACAGAGAATTCTCAATAGAGGAATATCGAATGACAGAGAAACACTTAAAGAAATGCTCAATGTCCTTAGTCATTCAGGAAATGCAAATCAAAATGACCCTGAGATTTCACCTCACACCCATCAGAATGGTTAAAATAAAAAACTCAAGAGATGATGCATGCTGGAGAGGTTGTGGTAAAAGGGGAACCCTCCTCCAATCCTGGTGGGCATGTAACCTTGTACAACCACTTTGGAAATTTATCTGACACTTTCTCAGAAAATTAGGAATAGTGCTACATCAAGATCCAGCTATGCCACTCTTGGGCATATACCTAAAATATGCCCGACCATTCAATAAGGACATTTGCTCAACTATGTTCATAGCAGCTTTATTTGTAATAGCCAGATTCTGGAAGCAACACAGGTGTCTTTCAATGGAGGAATTGATACAGAAAGTGAGGTATACACAATGGAATACTACTCAGCAACTAAAAACAAGGAAATCGTTTAATTCGCAGGCACCTAGTGGGAACTAGAAAAAGATCATTTTGAGTGAGGTAACCCAGAAGCAGAAAGACACATATGGCATATACTCATTTATAACTGGATATTAACCATATAATATAGGATAAACATACTAAAATCTATAGTCTTAAATAAGTTAAATAACAAGGAGGATCCTAGGGAAGATGCTTAATCCTCATTCAGAAGGGTAAACAGGATAGACATCAGAAGAACAGGACAGGAGCCTTCCACAGGGGACCTCTGGCAGACTCTACCCATCAGGGCATCGAAGGAGATACTGAGACACACAGCTGAACTTTGGGAAGAGTTCCAGAAACCTTATGAAAGAACAGGGAAAGAACAGAAAGAACTGGATGGGACGGGAAGTACCCAAGGAGAACAACAGAGCCAAAACACCTGGGCCCAGTGGGGCATGCAGAGATTGATACTCTAACCAAGGATCATGCATGAAGAAGACCTAGACCACCTGTTCAGAGGAAGCTGATAGGCTGTTCAGTTTCCAAATGGGTTCCCTAGTAAGGGGTACAGGGTCTGTCTCTGACATGAACTCAGTGACAAACTCTCTGATCACCGCCTCCCTGCAGAGGAAGATGATGCAGCCAGCCCTGATGAGACCTGATAGGTTTAGGGTCAGATAGAAGGGGAGAAAGGCCTCCCCTATCAGTGGACTAGGGAAAAGGCATAGAGGGAGAAGAGGAAGCATGGGTGGGACTAGGATGAGATGAGGGAGGGGGCTACAGTGGGGATACAAAGTGAATAAAGTGTAATAAAAACAAACAGACAAACAAAACACAGATATACATAGAGGTGGGGTTCAGAGACCCCACTCCTCACTGTTAAACTATCTGCTACCGATAGATTCATGGATAAAAGCAGTCATTGCCTTCACTGTCATGTCCACTGATGACACCACCAGGTCTCAATTAATAGTTCCAATCCAGCGCTGTTACAGATATTCTTGGCTGAAGTACATGAGTCATGAACTAAAACCAAAAGTCATAAATCTGGAAAAGTGGTAGAATCAGGAAGAAGAGTATTGGTGGGGGTAAGATGATATTAAAAGAGTGTGTGGGGGGATATTGCAACCAAACTACATTAAATATATGCATGGAGTTGTTAAAGAACAAACTAAACTAATTTTAAAATAAAACATGTATTATATGTATATATTATAATGTCATAATGAAACCCAGTATTATGTTATTAATATATGCATATAAAACTTAAACTATACAAAAATTTTATAACTTTAGAGCATGTCTAAACTAGAAAGAGTATAGATTTCTCTCAACAGACAAATGTATAAACAAACTGTTCTACACCAATTTCACAGTAATGTGATAGTCAATAATTAACAAGTTTATGGCTGAAAGAGTAGATTGCTTCCTTAAAGGATGGGGGCTAGGATTTAGTTTTTATCATCATCAAAAAGAAGAAGAAATAATTAATGCATCATACTGGGTGAATCTCCAAGGATTTTTATAGGGAATAAAGTCCCTATAATCAGGGATTCCATATAACATTTAATTTCCATTACATTATTTTTTAAAATTTATTTTATGTATGAGTATTTTGCTTGCATATATATGTTGTCTTAATTAGCATTACTATTTCTATAATGAATCACTGTGACAAAAAAAAAAATCTTGGGAGGAAAAGGTTTCTTTGGCTTATGCATCTTCACTCATAGTCCATCCACGGAAGCTAAAGCAGGAACTCAGACCTGACCAGAACCTGGATATAAGTGTTGTCTCTCAGATGAGGGGATATGAGATGAGAGCCATTCCCAAGCCCGTCTATCTATCTCTGAACCCTTGATGACTGGTTCAACTTAGCTGGTTTAGCCCAAACTTCTTTTAAATCTGATTGATTCCAACTCGGTTCTCTTGAGCTTCTGACTGAATTACTCTGCCTGGCCTCAAACTAATTCTGGAAATATTTTAATCTTCTGACTCCTTATTCTCTGGATCATTCAGTTTTCACTGTGTCTAGCTTTTTCTTTCGGCAACCTGTCTCTGTAAAACTCTCTTTTCTCTCCCGCCAATGCACTTAAATAGCCTCTCTTTTCTGTCCGTGAGAGATGGGCATATCCTATCTCTGACTCATTCTGTCAAATCTTGCTCTGATTTGTCATGTTATCTGGTCCTCATTTAGGCATCCTTTTTAAACTTGGCTGCTTCCTTCTATAAACTAGCCTTGCCTTCATTGTTTAGGATTAAAGGTGTATACTAAGGGCTTGTCTGTATTTCAGCCAGATCATATTGTAAGCCAGATCACGTCTGAGTTCTAGCCAGACCACCTAGACAGTCTGTGGTCACTAGAGAAACCATGTTGTTGGATTAAAATTTCTTAGGAGCTGATGCAGAGGTCATGGTGGAGTGCTACAGTTACTAACTTGCTTTTCTTGGCTTGCTCAGCCTACTTTATTATGGAAACCAGATCATCAGTCCAGGGTAGTACTGCCCACAATGGCCCTCCCACATCAATCACTAATTAGAAAAATGCCCCATAGGCTGACCTACAGCCTGATCTTATAGAAACTCAGTTGGAGTTCCCTTCTCTCAAATAACTACAGCTTGTGTCAAGCTGACTTAAAACTAGCCAGCATAAATGTGTACCATGTCCATATCTAGTGCCCACAGGGGTCAGAATAAAATATCACATTCCTCCTAAGACTGGAGTTACAGATGTTTGTGAGTCACTTTGTGAATGTTGAAAATTAAACTCATATCTTGTGCAAGAACCACAAGTGCTCTTAACTGCTGAATAAACTCTCTAGCACCTTCCACTACATATTTCAATGACAGAACTTTAGAATGCAGACAACAGCAATTTCCAGGAAATAGTGTGAGAAGGAGTATGGTAGACATTGTTCAACAAGCAGCAAGAAGAGGAATACTTGAAAGAAATAGTCTCTTATCTTGACTCAGTCTACAAGTGTACAAATTTTCACGTTACAAATATGTACAAACATTTGCACCAATAAGTACATAAGGAAATGGGTAAGTCTGAGTGAGGTTAGTAGGTTATTTTACTAGGTACAGATAAGAATGAATAGGAAAAGTCTAAGTGAGACTAGTAAGCTGTATACACATATACATAAGTAAGAAAAAGCAGAAAAGGTTAAGTATGGGTGTTAGCATATACAAATAAGAACAAGTAATAAAGGGATATAAATAAGATTAGAAGGTTATACTAGTATATACAAATAATAGCATGTGGGAAAGTGTATGTCTGAGTGAGCTTAGCAGCCCATACTGTGTACACAAATAGGAACAAATAGAAAAGGGTTAAGTATGAGTGAGGTTGATAGATTATATTAGTTTATGCAAATAATAACAGGGAGGAAAGGGTAAGTCTCTGTAAGATTAGTACCTTAATTGGTGTCACTATCCTGATTCTGAGATGGAGTGTCCTATTTGTTCCAGATGTGATCAGAGTAGTAGACCACCAAAAGGGGGGATCTTTATATATCATACTCAATGACTGTATATGAATCTAAAATCACCTTAAAAAGTTTCAGTTACAATTTTTTTGAAAAGTAATTGAATAGATGAAGAGATATTTTAGCGTAGGATGAGGATAAACTCATGAAAACATGCTCTTTGAATATGTCCTTTACGCAATGCAAGCTACAGTTTCACTGAGATAACACTGCGGAGTATCGATGTGGATAAAATTATAAAAAAAAAAAAAACAACAAAAATTGGGGCAAGAGTATGTAGAAAATACAGCTTTCACACAATGCTGGCATTATTGCAAAATGAGATGGCCACTTCCAGAAAATAGTTTGCCCGTGTTTTTAGAATTATAAAGATCATAACGTACAATGCAGTCCACGTCACACTTAGATTGGTATCCAAAGTAAGTGATACTAGGCTTCTGGACTGAGACAAGTAAGTGTTCGCAGCATTATTCAGAATAGGCTAAAAGTGGAAACAGCTAAATGCCCATAAAATAAGAAATGAATGAACAACACTGGATACAAGTATACAACAGGAAGCTATGAAGTAATAAAAATGATGACCAATTACTATTTCTTATGCCAGAGACAAGCCACAAAAATATAGATGGTGAAAACAAGTCATATTTAAAAGACTTCAGAACAATATTATTTCCAAAATCATAGACTTGGAAGGTGAAAATAAACAAGGCTCTAACATTTTATTAACTATGCTGTGGCGATGAGCACCACTGGCCATGAGCTTTCAGTGCAATGGCAGTAACTGATGTCTTGGAAATCACTGGTTTGATTACATAAATTTGGTAAGCTTTTGACATATACTATATGACATATACATTTCAGCTTTTAAATTTCAACCTATACTGCATAAATAATGATCGACATAATGAAACATTTATGAGTAAAATGTAGTGGTATCTGGAACTCTAATATGTAGAAAAGTAGCTGAATCATACATAGGTAAAGGAATAAAGAGCAGGATTTAAATGCCATGCAGTGGTCGTGTTAATACAGAACACATGATGAAGTTGTGAGCGTTCTCCACCCAGTTCTTCATCTAGTCTGTGTGTCTTTGAGAGTGCAGATAAATTACACAGTAAAAGGTGAACAAGGTGGTAGCAGCAAATACTGTGAAGGCCCACAAAGGAACATATCCAAATCTGCTTTCAGCGGTTCTCAACCTGTGAGTCATGAGCCCACCCAGAGGAGGTCCTATCAGACATGTACATTAGGATTCATAACAGTAGCAAAACTAAAGTTATGAAATAGCAACAGAATGATTTAGGGTCACCACAACATGAGAAGCTGCATAAAGAGTTATAGATTAAGAAGGTTGAGAAACATTCTCAATGAAAATCTAACAGGTTTTAAGATTTGGCTTGAGGGATCCAGTTTATTTTGCTTAATTTAAGGCAAAAATGAAAATGTTATAGGCTACCTGAAGAGAAAGGCTCTGATATGCCTGATTAAGTGATATGGAGCCTTTATTCACTGCCAGCAGGGCTATTCAGACAGAGTAGTGGGAAGCAGCAGTTCCATTTGGTTCAAGTATTTAAAGGCAAACCCAACAATTACGGCCTAGACAGAAAGCCAGCTGTGAACACACATGCAGCAAGCCAGGGAAGAGAGAGCATTTCAGTGATCAGGCATTTCTCATAGCCTTGAGTCAGGGCCACATTGTATAGGGATTTATACTGGTCCAGAGACCAGTTTACCCCAGCAATTTATGGCTGCTCTAACTGACCAGACATCAGTTTCCTCAATTACTAGTTTAGTAATTAAAGTAATCTTAGGAATACTTTCATAAGATGGCATAACTATGCCAGTCCAGTAGCTCACTATAATAATAGATTTGGCAACAATTACTTAATTTTTTTCTTTAAAAATCATAGCACATTTAAGAAAGTTAAAATGTACTTGACTATAGTCTAAATAATAAGATGGGAGGTAATCCAAAGTATGTACTCGCTACTTTTGTTTAGACTAGATACACAGAACTTTTATCCTTCTTATAAAAATGAATTTTCTTTGTGATTCTATAGTAAAATATTATTTGTTATTTTATTTTTTCAGTTAAAATACAAATATAAAATGTTTTATATTAATAAATTTATTGCTTTCTCTACATGTATATGTGAAACTATTTTTATTGTATTATGTAACTATTATTTTTAATTAAATTTTAATTTTTTATATTAATTACAGTTTATTTACTTTGTATCCCGCTGTAGCCCCCTCCCTCATTCCCTCCCAATCCCATCCTGCCTCCCTTATCTCCTCCCTGACCCTCTCTAAGTCCACTGATGGAGAGGTCCTCCTCCCCTTCCATCTGATCCTAGCTTATCAGGTCTTTTCAGGACTGACTACAATGTTCTCCTCTGTGGCAAAGCAAGGCTGCTCCTCCATCGTGGGGTGGGGGGGGAGGTCAAAGAGCCAGTTCTTGAGTTCATGTCGGAGACAGTTCCTGTTCCCCTAATTAGGGAACCCACTTGGATACTGAGCTGCAATGGGCTACATCTGGGCAGGGGTTCTAAGTTATATCCATTCATGGTCCTTGGTTGGAGAAACAGTCTTATGAAAGACCCCATGCCAAGATATATTTGGTCTTTGTGGTGTTCCTGTCCTCTCCAGATTATACTAAATTCCCCTTCTTTCATATGATTCCCTGCACTCTGCCGAAGGTTTGGTTATGAGTCTCAGCATCTGCTTTGATACATTGCTAGGTAAAGTCTTTCAGGGGCCCTCTGTGGTAGGCTCCTGTCCTGTTACTTGTTTTCTCCTATTTCCAATATCTATCCCATTTGTCTTTCTAAGTGAGGATTGATCATCTTACCCCGGGTCCTCTTTCTTGTTTATCTTCTTTAGGTGGACAGATTTTTACTATGTTTATCCCAATATAGGTCTAGTATCCACTTATAAGTAAGTATATACCATATATGTCTTTCTGCTTCTGGGATACCTCACTCAGAATGATCTTTTCTAGATTCCACCATTTGCCTGCAAATTTCATGATTTACTTGTTTTTAAGTGCTGAGTAATATTCCATTGTGTAAAAGCACCACAATTTCTGTATCCACTCCTCAACTGAGGGACATCTGGGATGTTTGCAGGTTCTGGCTATTATGAATAAAGCTGCTACAAACATGGTTGAGCAAATGTCCTTGTTGTGTACTTGAGCATCTTTTGGATATATGCCTGAGAATGGTATAGCTGGATCTTGAGGAAGCACTATTTCTAATTGTCTGAAAAAGTGCCAGATTAATTTCTAAAGTGGTTGTACGTGTTTTTACACTCCCACCAGCAATGGAGGAGGGTTCCCCTTTCTCCACAACCTCACCAGCATGTGTTGTCACTTGAGTTTTGATCTTATCCATTCTGATGTGTGTAAGGTGACATCTCAGGGTCATTTTAATTTGTATCTCTCTGATGACTAAGGACTCAGAGCATTTCTTTAAGTGTTTCTCTGCCATTCTATATTCCTCTACAGAGAATTCTCTGTTTAGTTTTATACCCCATTTTTTAACTGGATTGCTTGATCTGTTGCTTTTTAACTTCTTTAGTTCTTTATATATTCTGGATATCAGCCCTCTGTCAGATATAGGATGGGTGAAGATATTTTCTCAGTCTGTAGGCTGTCATTTTATTCTGATGACAGTGTCTTTTGCTTTACAGAAGCTTTTCAGTTTCATGAGGTCCCATTTATTGATTATTGCTCTTAGAGCCTGTGCTGTCAGTGTTCTGTTCAGGAAGTTGTCTCCTATACCAATGAGTTCTAGGGTCTTCCCCACTTTTTCTTTTAACTGATTTAGTGTCTGGTTTTATGTTGAGGTCTTTGATTGACTTGGACTTTAGTTGTGTACAGGGTGATAAGTATGGATCTATTTTCATTTTCTGCATGTAGACATCCAGTTGGACCAACATAATTGTTGCAGATGCTGTCTTTTTTCCTAGTATGGTTACTGCTTCTTTGTCAAAAATCAAGTATTCATATATGTGTGGGTTTATTTCTGGGTCTTCTATTTGGTTCCACTGATCCACCATTCTGTTTCTATGCCTATACCACGCAGTTTTTGTTACTATTTCTATGTAGTACAGCTTGAGATCAGGAATGGAGATACCTCCAGATGATTTATTGTTGTACAGGATCGTTTTGGAAATTCTGGGTTTTTTGTTTCTTCATATGATGTTGAGAATTTTTCTTTCAAGGTCTGTAAAGAATTGTGTTGGTATTTTGTATGAGAATTGCATTGAATCTTTAGATTGCCTTTGGCAAAATGACCATTTTCACTATGTTAATCCTACCGATCCATGAGCACGGGAGATCTTTCCTACTTCTAATATCTTCTTCAATTTCTTTCTTCAGAGACTTGAAGTTTTTTTCAAACAGGTCTTTCACTTGTTTCGTTAGAGTCAAACCAAGGTATTTTATGTTCTTAGAGGCTATTGTGAAAGGTGTTGTTTCCATAATTTCTTTCCCTTTTGTCTTTGGTATACAGGAGGGCTTCTGATTTTTTTTTTTTTTAGTTAATTTTGTATCCAGCCACTTTGCTGAAGTTGTTTCTCAGCGGAGGGGTTCTCTGGTTGAATTTTTGGGTTCACTCATGTATACTATATCATCTGCGAATAGTGAAACTTTGACCTCTTCTTTTCTGATTTGTATTTTCTTGATCTCCTTTAGTTGTCTTTTTGCTCTAGCTAGGACTTCAAGTACTAAATTAAAGAGATATGTAGAGAGTAGGCAACCTTGCCTTGTCCCTGATTTCAGTGGGATTGATTTGAGTTTCTCTCCATTGAGTTTGATGTTGCTGTATATTGCCGTTACTATGTTTAAGTATGTGCCTTGTATCCCTGTTCTCTCCAAGACTTTAAACATGAATGGATGTTGGATTTTGTCAAACGCTTTTTCAGCATCTAAGGAGATGATCATGTGGTTTTTCTCCTTCAGTTTCTTTATGTGGTGGATCACATTGATGGATTTCTGTATATTGAACCACTGTTGCATGCCTAGGATGAAGCCTACTTGGTCATGGTGGATGATATCTTTGATGTGTTCTTGGATTCAGTTTGCAAGTATTTTAATGAGTATTTTTGCATCAATGTTCATAAGAGAGATAAGTCTGAAATTCTCTTTTTTTGTTGGGTCTTTGTGTGGTTTAGGTGTCAAGGTGACTGTGGCTTTATAGAATGAGTTTGGTAATGTTTCTTCTGTTTCTATTTTGTGGAATAGTTTGAGGATAATTGGTGTTAGCTCTTCTTTGAAGGTGTGGTAGAAATCTGCGCTCAAACCATCTGACCCAGGGCTTATTTTGGAGGGGAGACTGTTGATGACTGCTTCTATTTCCTTGTGGGATATAGGACTATTCAATCTTTCTACCTGCTCTTGACTTAATTTTGGTAAGTGGAGTCTATCAAGAAAATTGTCCATTTCCTTTAGATTTTTAAATTTTGTGGCATATAGGCTTTCGTAGTATGACCTAATGATTGTTTGGATTTTCTCAGTGTCTGTAGTTATGTCCCCCTTTTCCTTTCTGATTTTACTTATTTGGATAGTTTATCTCTGCCTTTTAGTTAGTTTGGGTAAGGGTTTGTCTATCTTGTTGATACTCTCAAAGAACCAGCTTTTGGTTTCATTGATTCTTTGCATAGTTTTATGTGATTCTAATTTATTGATTTCAGTCCCGAGTTTGATTATTTCCAGCCATCTGCTTCTCTTGGGTGTATCTGTTCCTTTTTTTTTTTCTAGGGTTTTCAGTTTGGCCATTCAGTTGCTTTATACGAGATGTTACAAATTTCTTCTTGAAGGCAGTTAGTGCTACGAATTTTCCAATGTGTCCCATAAATTTGGATATGTTATACCTTCATTTTAATTGAATTTTGTAAGTCTTTAATTTATTTCTTCTTTAACCCAGCTGTCACTGAGTAGCAAGTTGTTCAGTTTCCATGTGCATGTAGGTTTTTTGTTATTTCCATTGTTGTTGAGGTCCAGCTTCGGTCCCTGGTGGTCAGATAGAATACAGGGGATTATTTCAATCTTCTTTTGTCTGTTGAGGCTTGCTTTGTGACCAACTATATGGTCTATTTTGGAGAAGGTTCTATGAGGTGTTGAAAAGAAGGTATACTCTTTTGAGTTTGGGTGAAAAGTTCTGTAGTCATCTATTAGGACCTCTGTAAGTGCCTTTATTTCCTTGTTTGGCTTCTGTCTAATTGATCTGTCCTTTGGTGAGAATCTCCCACTATTAAGTTGTTGAAATCTCCCACTATTAAGGTGTTCACTATTAAGGTGATATCCTCTTGGTGGATTTTTCCTTTGATGAGAATGTAGTGCCCCTCCTCATCTTTTTTGATTAATTTTGGTTGAAAGTTTATTTTATTAGATATTAGAATAGCTACCCCAGCTTCTTTTCTGGGTCCATTTGCTTGATAAAACATTTTCCAGCCCTTACTCTGAGGTAGTGTTCATCTTTGTTGCATAGGTGTGTTTCTTGGATGCAACAGAATGTTGGATCTTGTTTCTGCAACCATTCTGTTAGTCTGTGTCTTTTTATTGGAGAGTTGAGTCCATTGATATTGATGGATACTAGTGACCAATGAATGTTACTTTCTTTTGATGTGGGTTTGGTGGTGTTACTGTGTTTCATTGCTTGTAATCTTGATTTTTTTTTTTGTTTTGTAGTTATCTATGTCCTAGATTTCCTTGGATGTAGTTGATTTCATTGGGTTGGAATTTTCCTTTTAGTAACTTCTGTAGGGCTCGGTTGCTGTGTAGATACTGTTTAAATTTGGTTTTGTCATGGAATATTTTGATTTATCTATCTATGTTGATTGAAAGTTTTGCTAGGTATAGTAGTCTGGGTTGGCATCTGTGGTCGCTTAAGGTCTGCATGATGTCTCTTCAGGCTCTCCTGGCTTTCATAGTTTCTGTTGAGAAATCTGGTGTGACTTTGATAGGTCTACCTTTATATGTTATTTGATCTTTTTCCCTTGCCGCTTTTAATATTTTTTCTTTGTTCTGTAAGTTCAGTGTTTTGACTATGATGTGATGTGAGGAGTTTCTTTTCTGGTCTAGTCTATTTGCTATTCTGTAGGACTCTTGTATGTTTATGGACATCTCTTTCTTTAAGTTGGGAAATTTTTCTTCTATGATTTTCTTGAAAATATTTCCCAGACCTTGGAGTCTGTTATATTTTTTTCCATCTACTCCTATTATTCTTAGATTTTGTCTTTTCAGGGTGTCCTTGATTTCTTGGATGTTTGGAACTTTTCTGAGTTTATTTTTTCTTTGAGAGACGTATCAGTTTCTGCAAGTGTATCTTCAGCAACTGAGGTTCTCTCTTCCATCTCTTGTATTCTGTTGGTTATGGTTCCCTTTGTAGTTCCTGATCTTTTCTCTATGTTCTCCAGCCCCAGGTTTTTCTTTGTTTGTGTATTCTTTATTGATTCTAATTCTGTTTTCATGTCTTGCACCATTTCCTTCATCTGTTTGAATGTGGAGTCCTGCTTTTCAATGATGGCTTCTATTTTTTTGTTCGTTTCCTCTCTATATGCCTCTAATTGTGTCTCTACTTGTTTGGCTGTATTTGCCTGTATTTCTTTGAGAGCTATGTTCATTTCCTCTTTGTTTGCCTCAATTTGTGTAGCCATTTCTCTGAGACATTTGTTTGTTTCCTCTTTATGAGGCTCTAATAACTGGAAAAACATAGTTTTAAAGTCTTTTTTTTTTTTGTGTGTTTCCAATGAATTGAAGTGGCTATTGATTTGGAAGCTTGCTGGTGAAGCCATGATGTTCTGATGTTTTCGGGTGTGCTCTTATGTCGGCCTCTGGCCATCTGCTTATCTGTAACCCTCACTGTTTGTTCCTGGAGTCTATACTTCAGAGTAGGTCCGTCTTTTTCTGGTTTCTGGAATGTTTCTCAGGAAGATGAAAGAGGTTCACTGGTTTGAGAGTGTACGTTGTGGTTTCAGTTGTACCTAGGTGAGGAATGTGATGCTGGTGCTATTTGCAGGCATTTTTAGTGGGCACAGTGTGCATGCACAGATTCCCTGACTATCAAAGTGGCCTATAGGCCACTGGTATGCAGATCTGTCTGGGTTTCCAGGAATTGTTTACCTGGAATTCACTGGTAGACCCGAAGAGCAGGGGCTTCAGTGTTAGGAACACTGTCCCAAGAATCCCTAAGTCTTCCATACTAGGGGTGTGGGTGGTAGGGATCTGTTGTCTGGTGGCTTGCATAGAGGGGCCCTGGATCTGGGGCTCTGCAAGCACTCACTTGAAGGCACACTCACTCTCTTGCAGGACCAGTTGGAAAGCACAAGGGCGCCCCTTGTTCTCTACTCTCCGATTTGATCCTGCTGGGGCAAATGAGGGTATAAGCTAACAATCAGCTCTGTGGTGCTGTAGCAGCAGGTGTTGGTGTCCACTGGCACTGTGTGCTGTGCTGGGCGCTGCCTGTGCTGGATCCTGGGCAGTGTGATCTGTGGCAGACTCTGCAGGTCCTTTCTGTATCCTTCACCTCCACCAGGGAATGATTATGGGGGCCCGGTCCCGAGGGAGTGCTGGTGAGGGGAGAGGATGGGGAGTGAGCACTGAATATCCTCTGTTCCAGATCCTGAGCCCTGGGCCCAGGCACTGTGGTCTGTGGTGGAATTCACAGGCCACCTTTCTGTCCTTCCCTTCTGTCAGGGAAGGCTTATGGCATCTGGTCCTGGGGGAGTGCTGGGAAGGGTTGAGTGTCCTCAGTCCCAGATCCCAAGCCGGGGTTTCTTTGCTAGGAGCCGCAGGCTGCACTAGAGTCTGGACACTGTGGTCTGTGTTGGAACCCGCAGGGCACCTCTCTATCCTTCTGCTCCGCCAGGGCCAGCTTATGGTGGCTTATCTCTGGGGAGTGCCAGGAAGGGTTGGGTGTTCTCAGTCCCAGATCCTGAGCTAGGATTTCTTTGCTAGGAGCCACCTGCACTGGGGCCCGGGAAGTGTGGTCTGTGGTGGAGTCTGCTGGCCTCCTTCCCTGCCTCCTCCAAAGAAGGAGTTGGGGGGTGGATACGGGGAAGTACATGGGGATCAAGGCCCCAGGAAAGGACCACGGAGGAGTCTTCGGGTGACCTCACTTTAAATGAACTCAAGTTCATGGTTAGTCTCTTTCTCCCTGGAAGCCTAGATGTCTCTGTTCTGGGTTCAGCAGCCCCAGAAGTCCCTTCACTCACAAGTTTCAGAGTTTCAGATTTTTTGCCCCTCAGATAAGGTGCATGCTGGTCACCGCCATCTTGGATCCCCCTCCTGTAAGCATTAATTTAAAGAGAGAAAGCTTTTACTTGCCAAAAGTAGAGCAACAGTTCCTCAACTCTCTTGAGAACTCCCTCCATTAAATTTAAATTAGATTTTGTAACAGACTAGTTGGTTAGGCATGTATATCTTTTGTTGATCATGTAAGATTTCATTTACAAAAAACATAGTTTTTTACAATATGTAATTGATGAATTGTCAAATGAATTAAGTGGTTGCTAAAAATCATAGCCAGCGAGATGGCTGCATACAATATAGCATTGACTGGGATTGTGGTATTGGATTTTTTAAGAGTTTATATGTCAGACAGGTTCTAAGTTTACAGAAAAACAAAAGACTGAAAAGCAAAGAAGTTGTCATATTCTCTGTACCCATCCATCCATCACCTCACCATATTCAATGTCTCCCACCTAAGTGGTATATTTCTTGTAACTGAAGAAACTGCATTGATATAGTATCATCTAAACCTCACAGAAGTTTTAACATTTATTCTTGGTGTGTTGTGTAGTCTTGGCTTTAGAATAAGATGTTTAATGATGTGTACAGTTCCATATAGAGCACTTTCCAAGTTGTGAATGTCCTAGATATGCTATATATTGGTCACTCCTTCCTTTATCTACTACTGAGCTCTGAAGTATTCACTGTTTCCATAGTTTTCTCTACAGAATATCAAATAGTTGCCCTGAGGATATTGGCAGCTATCACTTAACAATATATTATTTAATATTCTTCCATGTTTTCTCCTGTCATGATAACTCATCTCACTACATCATGTTAGCTATTATTTTATACTGGGTCATAAAGACGGAAACCATTAAGCCTTTGAAGTTCTTGTCCTTTAATATTGAGTTTTCTGCATGGATCTTTTGCCTCCCATACAAACTTTGGACTATGTTGAAGTTAACAAAACTACCTATGCATTTTGTTAGTTTGTTTTGGAGACTGTAAGTTTATTACAGCATTTCTCCCTTCACTCTCCATTCTTCATACCCACCCATGTATACCCTTCCCTGTTCTCATTCAAATTCATGGCCACTTATTTTCATAAATTTGAATTGTATGCATATAGATATTTGTATTTTCATTATACATTCCTAAATATAACTTGCTGAGTCCATAGAATGTTGTATATACATGTTTTCAGGAATGGCCATTTGATTGTTATCTCATTAAATTTATAGATAAAAACATAGCAACCAACATCTTGCTGATATTGAGACTTCCTCTCTGGAATCTTCCCCCATTCATTAATTTCTTCTTTCAATTTTTTTTTGCAGTGTAGTAGTTTTCCTTAAGTATATATTACATATTTGTGAATTTATATACACGTTTAGATTTATGTTAATATGAATGTTATTATGTTTTAAATGTAAAATTCTAACTCTTCATTGTTGATATAGGAAGGCTATAAACTTTTGTATATTAACCATATATCCTTCAATTTTTCTGTTGATTTTTACTTTGAATAACTTTCTTGATAAACTTTCAGATTATTTTACAAATATTATTGTGTCCTCTAGAATCAAGCACAGTTTGATTTGCTTCTTCTTAGTCTGTGTATTGTTTACTAACTTTTAGATTGCATTATCTAAGACTTCTAGGATGATACTAAACATAATGGTGAGAATTCAGTTTCTTGCCTCTGAAAAAATACATTTGTTTGTTTAAAGCAGCCTCAATTATTTGAATTTGTATGTAACAAACTATGACCTTTTTTAGGTATAAATAAACTACAACCTAACTTAATAGTCCTATAACAAATAGCCTCAGCCAATCACAGCAGTTAAGCCTCAACAAATTGAAGATTGTAAGGTCATTAGAGCTTTCCTAAGATAAATTTGCCCTGATACCATCTCCCACTTTTTACTTTTGGTTTAAATGAGAATAGTCTCATAGGTTCATATGTTTGAATACTTGATGCCCATTTAGTGGAACTGTTTCGGAAAGATTAGGAGGTGTGGCCTTGTTGAAAGAGGAGTTTCTCTGAGGTGGGCTTTGAGGTTACAAAAGCTTTGTGACACGCTCAGCGTGCTCCTTTCTGCCTCCTGGTTATGGATCAATGTGTATGCTCTCAAACTTTCCTGCTGTCATGTCTTGGCTCTACCATCATGGACTCTAATACTCTGAAACCACAGCTGAGCTAAATGTTTTGTTTTCTAAGTTGTCTTCATCATGATGTCTTATCATAGCACTATAAACCCTAAGTAAAACAGAGCTAGACTTTGAACTCACTCAGTAGTTCAGGTAGGCCTTCAACTAGCAATCTCTTTGTCTTAGCCTCCTGAGTATCTATAAAATGACCAAATAAATATATAAATGGGAAAATAGGGTATCTACATAAATCTGCAATTCTTGTTTGGACAATTTTTTATAATTAATTAATTTATTAATTTATTACAATTTATTCACTTTGTATCTCTGCTGCAGCCCCCTCCCTCATCTCTTCCCAATCCTACTTACCCTCCCTCTTTTCCCCCTATGCACTTTCCCTAATTCACTGATAGGGGAGGTCCTCCTCCCCTTCTACCTGACCCTAGCTTATCAGGTCTCATCAAGGCTGGCTGCATCATCTTCCTCTGTGGCTTGGTGTTGGGAGCTGCTGTTCTGCCAGGTTTCTTTGGTATTTAGATCTCAGCAGAAAAACTGCTTTCACCCTGGCCTTCACTAGTCTTTTTGTTTGAGACAGCAGGTGGGATGGCTTGTCAAAGCCACACCTTTTGCTTGACTTCCTTGTGAATTCATTCATTGTAGTAAGGTGTGTTTGCTCTGATTTAAAAGGGTCAGTCTGGAATAAAGCAAGGCATCTAGTATCTACTAGAGCCTCTCAGAAAGGTCCCATGTGTTGCGTGTTGGTTTACTAATTTCAATCCTCACTTCCAACTGAAGAACCATTTGACTCTGCTGGAGGGCGCCAGCAGCTAAGCACAGCTGCATCCCCCAGGGGGGAGATGATCAAAGGGCCAGGTACTGAGTTCATGTCAGGGACAGGCCCTATACTCCATAATAGGGAACCCACTTGGAAACTGAGCAGCCTATGGACTTCCTCTAAACAGGTGGTCTAGGTCTTCTCTATGCATGGTCCTTGGTTGGAGTATGAGTCTCTGCAGGACCCCCTGGACCCTTTTTTTTTGGCTCTGTTGTTCTCCTTGTGGAATTCCTGTCCCCTCCAGGTCTTTCTATCTCCTTCTTCTTCTGTAAAGTTTCCTGCACTTTGACCAAAAGTTGGCTAAGAGTTTCAGTATCTCCTTAGATACCCTGGTGGGTAGAGTCTTTCAGACATCTTCTGTGGAAGGCTCCTGTCCTCTTCTTTGTCTTCTCCTACTTCCGATGTCTATCCTGTTTGCCCTTTTGAATGAGGATTAAGCATATTCTCTAGCATCCTCCTTGTTGTCTATCTTCTTTAGGACTATAGATTTTAGAATGTTTATCATTCTGCACATAGTTAAAGTCCAAGTGGATCAAAGACATCAACATAAAATTAGACACTCAAACTCTGTTAGAAAAAAAAATGGGGAAGAGCCTTGACCTCACTGGCACAAAAAACAACTTTCTGAGCGGAACACCAACAGCACAGGCTCTAAGATCAACAATTAATAAATTGGACCTCATGAAACTGAAAAGCTTCTGTAAAGCAAAGGACACTGTCATCACTACAAAACAACAGCCTACAGACTGGGAAAGGATCTTCACCAACCCTACGTCTGACAGACGGCTAATATCCAGAATACTGAAGAACTGAATAATAATAAAGAACTGAAGAAGTTAAACACCAACAAATCAATTAATCCTATTAAAAAATGATGTACAGAGCTAAACAGAGAATTCTCAGTAGAATAATATTGAATGGCAGTGAAACACTTAAAGAAATGCTCAGTGTCCTTAGTCAGTAGGGAAATGCAAATCAAAACGACCCTGAGATTTCACCTCCTACACATCAAAATGGATAAAAGAAAAAACTCATGGGATGATGCATGCTAGTGAGGTTGTGGAGAAAGGGGAACCCTCCTCCATTGCTGGTGGGAATGTAACCTTGTACAACCACTTTGGAAATCAATCTGGTGATGTCAGAAAAATGGGAATAGTGCTACCTCAAGACCCAGCTATACTACTCCTGGGAATATACCCAAAAGATATCTTACCATTCAATAAGCACATTTGCTCAAGTATGTTCATAGCAACTTTATTAGTAATAGCCAGAATCTGGTAACAACCTCGATGTCCCCTCAGCAGCGGAATGGATACAGAAATTATGGCACATTTATGCAATGGAATACTACTCAGCAATTAAAAACAAGGAAATCATTAAATTTGTAGTCAAATGGATGGAACTAGGAAAGATCATCCTGAGTGAGGTATCCCAGAAGCAGGAAGACACACATGATACATACTCACTTATAAGTGGATATTAGCCATGTAAGATAGGCTAACCATTCTAAAATAAGTTCCATATTCTGTATTGACAGGCTGTCATCCATACTGTATAAGCCTCAACTCTTCCCCATGACCTTTGGTTTACCCCTCAAAGACAGATCCTTCTGTGTGTGCAATTCTAGGTACATAAATATGATCTTTTATTTTTTTTACTAATCCCAATATTTTTTTACTAATTATATGAACATAAATTTGTATTGTTTGTTGTTATTAATTATAGTGAAAGGAACATGCTTTGAGTATCCGTCTCTTCCTCTCTCCTTGTTGTAACATTGGTGTTCTTGGCAGTAAAGTGATATTCCATTGTCTAGAGTCAGTATGTCTATCTATTTTGCTTAGATCATGAGCATGGTAAACCCACATATCTGAAAGTCAAATTTCTCAGGAAAGTTGAAAAGCTGGCATATTAGAGTCCCCTAGAGAAACTAAACTGATAGAACACACACACACACACACACACACTTGGGCTTGGGTGGACCAGCAATGGCCATCTGTATATTGGAGGGAATGTGAGCTTGTACGTTTGTCAGTCCATGAAGCCTAGCAATTCTAGTATGGTGCTGAGGTCCTGAAGGAAGCCTGTAGAGGGCTGTTTATCTTTCATGTACACTGGAAAGACAAGCAGCTGGACTGAGTATCCGTGAAGGACTGCAGCTCCAGCAGCAGTGGCAACCCTCATCAGCAAGTAGAGCAGGCAGCCAGGAAAACAGCAGTTAACGTTGTCTAAACTGTTTTTTAATGCTTTTTTCAAATATCTTAAAATAATAGTTTGTATTAAATAACATATAGTAAATAATATACAATATATAACTTAAATAATAAATATTATTTTAAAATATTTAGTATATACATGTGTGTGTTTTGTTTACATGTGTGTCTGCACCACATGTTTTTCTGGTGGCCACAGAGGCTAGAAGAGGGAATTATAGCCCATAGAAATGGAGTTATGGGTGTTGTGAGCCACTGTGTGGGGCAAAAGCATGAAGCCATCAATGGCTTTTAACATCTGAACCATCTCTCGAGTAAACCATCTCCTTTTAAGAATAGTTTATTTATTCGTTGAAAATTTCATATTCACATATAATGTATTTTGATCACATTCTCCCAACTTTCCTTTCTTTCTGGTCCCCAGAACATACCTTTCCCAGCCACATGTCCTCCTCTTGTTTTCCCCATCACCCATTGAATTCAATTGCCACTACTTACATTTGCATGGGTGTAGATCAATCCACTGGCATAAGGGCAACTTACCAGAGGCCACACCCCTAAGGAAAAATTGCTTTCTATCCTTGTCTTAGTTAGGGTTACTATTGTGATGAAACACCATGGCTGCGGCAACTTTTGGAGGAAAGTGTTTATTTGGTTTACACTTCCAAAACACTGTTCATCATGAAAGAAAATCAGGACAGGAACTCAAACAGGGCAGGGACCTAGAGGCAGAAGCTGATGCAGAGGCCATGGAGGAGTGCTGCTTGCTGGTTTGCTCCTCATGGTTTTCTCAGACTGCTTTCTTATAGAACTCAGGATTACCTGGTACCACCCACAGAAGACTAATTATAAAATTGCCCTACAAGGTAACCTACACTGAAGAATTATGGAGCCATTCTCTTAATTGTGGTTCCCTCTTCTCAGATGACTCTAGCTTGTGTCATGTTGACATAAAACTCTCCAGCACACTCCTCCAGCAGACATAAACTGTCAATAGCTCCTGAGTTAAGCCTGGAGTCTTAAGAGTCCTTTCCCTATCTAAGATAGAGTAGTAACTCTAGCTTAGTGGTGTAGGCTTTGTGCAGATATGCACAGGTGATGTGAGTTCCTGAGCACAAGGGCCATATCAAATCCACAAAACAGAATTTTGCATCACTTCTTCTTATCTTCTGGCTCTTATAATTTTTCCTCAGTAACTTTTCCTCTGAGCTTAGGGGACATTGCTACAGCTTTTCCATTTTGTGTGCTGGGTGCAAAAGTCACAAAATCTCATTACTTTGATCAATTATTATTCTTTGCTCTGAGTACCGTACACTGCAAAGAGAAGTTGCTTTGAGCTATGGGCATAAACGTTTTGAAAGCACTTTGACAACATGGGTTTGGTCCTCTTTGCATCTGGCAGACCACCAGTGTCATTCACTCTGGGAGAGGGTCTACACTGCTCAATGAATCCTTCCTGAAAACCCCCTCACAGACCTGCCTAAATATGCATGGCTCAGAGGATTGCAGATTAAAATCAAGTTGAGAACATTAAGCAACAAAGCTTGCCTGGATGGGTGTTGGTTTCCACAGGTCAATGGTGAAGTAGAATATGTAATCACTTCACTTACATGTGGTCACAGACCTTACCACCTGTTCTTATTTTCTGAAGATGAGAGCAGGAAATACTCTTCAGTTTTACTTTGTTTATCTTAGATGTGGTCAGACGGTAGCTTAGTTAATAGTCTGATTTCTCTGACATAATATTTGATAAATCATTGAAAAATAAGATGAATGTATTTCCACTTAGTTCTCAGGGAATACTGTCCATTAGGGACAAAAAAAAAGCATGTTTGAGGGAGTGGTCCCCAGCTATGGAAGTGATGCAGAAAAGAGGATTCTCAATTATGCTATTGTTAGGCTATAACCATAAGCCCTCAATGTCTTACTTTTTTTTTTTTTTAAGGTTAGGTTCCATACCCTGATGGTTTCACAGTCTAAGTCATTGTCATCTTGGAGACCAAATTTTCAAACATATCTGCTTGTGGGCTCATATTATTTGAATAATACCCAATGGAAAAAGAAGATTGATTTCTCTAAGAAAATGGAAAAATGAAAAGTAAAAAATATTACACATTTTATAATTTGTATTTTGTTTAACACATTATCTGATGGAATGTCACTTATGTGTAACTGTGTGGCATCTGTTATATTTGGAAATTTTGTTGAAATTAATGTGTGTGTTCTGTTGGTTAATTTCAGCACAGTTGAGCTGATATAATAAACTGCCAAGCATTTAATCAAAAACTGATAATCAGAAAAAAAAGGAGACATTGTACTTTTATAAAGTTACCTGGTGTTCTAACCTGAGGCCCACCTCATAAGAGAGAGCCAACTCCTGACACTATTAATGATATTTTACTACGCTTGCAGACAGGAGCCTCTCCTCTGAAAGCCTACCCCGAGCAGCAGATTGAAACAGATGCTGAGACCCACAGCTAAACATTAGGCAGATCTCTGGAAGTCTGGTGAAAGAGTAGGGAAAGGAATAGAAGGACCCAGAGGGGGGCATGAATTCCACAAGAAGAACAACAGAGTCAACTAACTTAGGTCCATGGGGGCTTACAGAGACTGAAGCACCAACCAAAGATCGTGCATGGATTGGACCTAGGCCCCTGACATATATGTAATGATGAGCAGCTTGATCTTCATGTGGGTCCGCTAGCAAGTGGAGTGAACACTGTTGCCTTCTTTGGGCCACTTTCCTCTAGCTGGGTTGCCTTGTCTGGCCTCAGGGGAAGAGGATGCACTTAGTCCTGATGTGCCTTCTGTGCTGGGGGTGGGGACTCTCCTTTTCTGAGGAGAAGAAGAATGGGAAAAGGGGGAAGAAGATAGGAGGGTAGAACTGGGAGAGGGGCGGGAACGGGCTGATATCAGGATATAAAGTGAATAAATGAATAAATTTAATAAAAAACTAAATAAAAATAAAAAAGATACTTGGTACTGTAAATTCTTGCTGTGTGTTTACTAGCACATTTTACATAATTTAAATATGCTTGTTTTTATCATGGGTCTTACCACCATTGTTTAATTGCTAGTACAAAAAATATACTAATTTTAGATGAATCCCTCCCCTCAAAAAACACAAGACTTCCAGTTCAAAATTATTTTATATTTAAATATGTACCAATTAACTAAGATGTGTGGATAACATACATTAAAATGTCTTAATAATTTATATGTTAAGGTGGATAAGTGTATTCCTATTTAAGACAAATAATCTCTAGTAAGAGTTACAGGTAAACTCTATTTGAAGGAAAACATATCAAGAAAACAGACTAGTTCACCTCTTGTTGTTTGAACATCGGTCATAGGGAATAAGTTTTACCAGCGGTGGATTTATAACACTACTGCGGACATTTTTTTTTAATGCAAGCATCTGTCTTCTCAAGAAGGCTTTACCACCACTAACTTTCAACAGCTCCATTATATACACCAGGATTCACAAAATGATGAGTTTCTACTTCTTAATCCATCTGCCTGGAAGAGACCACAGGAGAGAAGTCAATTCATAAGTCACAATGGCAATGGTCTTAGCTGTTGTTCTCAGAACTTAAAGCTATAAATGAGATATAATGAGCATGGTAGTCCTCAGGTGATGGTGGATTAGCTGGCACACTGTTACAGATGAGGGTGGAGTCTCCATCCTGAAGAAGCAGAGTGAAGTTAAGGAAAAAATTCCATGGCTTAATTTGGGGACTACCTGTTAAGTAATGACACAGGAAATCAGAAAAGAAAGTCCTTAGACTAAGAAATTAACAGAAACCTGCCTTCCCCACAACATGGTTCCATTTTCTTTATTTCTTCTATTGTTTCTTAAAATTAGCTCTGTTTAAAAATGATCAACAAAACAAGTGTAGCTGTGTAGCATCAGTTGAGAAAAGCAAATGTTCAGTGTGTTGATAGTTGTGCCTTGGCTATGGATGGATTTCTTTTTACCAGAGGCTTTCTTTTTCCATTTAAAACAGACGTTAAATTGTCTGACTGAAGTATAATCTGTTATGTACACAGTTGACAAATATTAAATGTCATGCAAAAGCTGCATAATTATATTATAGAAAAATTGTATTTCTCAGACTACTCTAATCAGACCTGTAAGTGGTTTCTTTATACATCTCTTCAGGCAAATAATCTTTGCAAGTAATTTTCCTTTATACTCAGACTCATCTATAAATTATCTTCATTTCACAGTAACATTAATTATTAGATTTCTGGGCAATGACCTAAAAGTACTGCCTGGATAAAATGTTATAACCCTGGTTCAATGATTAACTGCTGCTCAAACATAATATGCCTTCATCGATTTATTCTCTCTTCCAATATTAAAAGAGATTTGAAAGTCCAAAGTCTTTTAGAAATATCTTTGGATTTAAACATTCTGTCATTGCTTTTGGGTTGCATCCTAGCTTAATTGTCCCAGTGAAAGAACTAAGCCATATATTGAATTCACTATTACCCAATTTTCTGTATGAATAGGTAAAACAAGAAGAAATGAAAAAGAAAGAATTTACTGTACATCAGTTGCTTGTATTAATAAATATTTGGGGGTACACAAGGTTCCACGTGAGCATATAATTTTAAAAATTTGTTTCAATAAACAGTTGAAACACCATGAAAATTAAATAATTTGCTTAAAGTTGCTTGGGCTATTGATAACAGAATCAAATTAAAAGCAGTTCTCCAGTTCCCAATTCAAATTTCTGATAATATTTGTGCAGCAAGTACTGACTTTAGTTCCTTATTCCTGAATTTAAACAGGCATGGCTCTTCATCGGGATTCTCCTAACACATATGTACAGGTTCTGAACAGTTACCAATCCAGCTCTGAAACACCTCGTGAGGATCATATTTACAAGGTGAGACTCCTGGACAATATTACAAGACATGCCCACATACAACACCATCGAAGATAAACACATCATATGAAATACAACCAAGTGAAGCATCCTAACTTACATAATTTAACTGAGAATAAATATACATCCAGGAAAAAGAGATGGCTGATAATTTTCAGTAAAAATAGGTTAGCATTTATTGAACCTTAATAATGAAAAAAATGAAGGATCATGCTTGTTTTCCACAAATTAATATGTCTTGCTACAAAATAGGAGTCCTGTAGATAATGAAGCTTGTTCAGGTCAGGAAGGGTAACTGAGAGCCCTTGATTAAGTTAAACTCATTGTGAAAAGACTTCTAATCACATAACCTTGGGTTTCAATTTCTGTCGGAATGCTTTTGCTCTCTAGTCACTTTTTGGGAAACAATTTGTTACTGGAAATTTTGGTGAGCTACACTCAGGATACCACCTGTTACTGGGGACACTGAGGTTCCTTTCTTTAAAGAATCTAAGAATAGACTCAGAAGAAAGATGAAAGACAATTTTATTATGATTTGAAATAAAATCCTTACTGGTGGTAAATTGTTAATCTCAGCAGCAGCAAGGAATAAGAAAATAGGGAGCAGAAAGAGAAAAGATCATGCCACTTGTAAGCAGCCACAAGGCAGAGCCGGAGGGGTGGTAAAAAGGAGGGAAGAAGCCTCATGTGTACTGGAAAGCATGGCCAGGCTCTGGATAGAATCCAAAAGAAGGAAAAAGATACAAAGAAGGAAAGGAAAGCTTCTACTTTTTGAATGATGAGTCAAAGAAGTAGACAGGTTTAACAAATTTGCACCCTGTGACCCATAAATGACTGCACAGTGTATAGAGATTGGAGGAAAGAAAAGTACTCTCTTTAAAGGTGTGATGCTTTCCCTCATGTCTTCAGCATGACTTAAGGTGTACCCAACTTCCTGAGAGGTCATCCTTTGGCTGGGTGATAGACCCAACTCAATGAACTCTTTTTTAAATGCATTTTTCTTCATTAATTAATTAATTTGTTTATTTTACATCTCAATGGTAACTCCAGAAAGGGGTTTGATAAAAGTAGGTAGGAGGGTGGGACTGAATTAACTCTTAAGAAAAGATACAATTGCATGTCTACACTCAAAGGATGAGTCTCTTCTGGCTGGGAGATAACAGCTTTCTCTTGATGGGCTCAATTACTACTGTAATGGGATCGTGTTAACAAAAGACAGACAATGTGTTTGGTCTTTTTGATACACCATAATGTTGTTAAAAAGAATTCCTGTGATTCCCTACCATTCCTTTGAGGATGTTCTGAAACTTGCTTATGTTTCTTTTCAGAAGAAAGAAACATTTGGGACTCAACTCAAGTTTTCTTTGTTAAATTATCTTTTTACAGATTTCAGGAGATTGTGTATTACTGTGGAGGCTCCAAATGCTACCAGTAAAGCCAATTTTACGTGTGTTTATTTCCCCTCTCTTGGCTACTCTGCTCTTATGTGGATCAAGTATGATCCAGGCTGCTCTGCTGAGTAATGATGTCTGACGATAATACCCTTGAAATTGAGCTATTGCTGAAACTGCAAAGCCTCTCTAGTCCCATCATTATGTCTTCCTTGTAGAGTGCTGTGACAGTGGATAAGGCATTTACTTAATCCTAAAGACTCTTACACTGTCTTTTTACCAAACTCCTTTATCGATTGAGTTTCAGAAATGACTAACATGTTTCAAGATAGATAGTATGAGTTGTTTGAAAAGATAAGCTTTCTTTTTTTCTGCAATCTAAAATCTTTGTAGTATCATTTATATCAATACTCTCATAGTTAAACTTTGCATGCAAATATTAAAGAAACTTTTTTTCTCTGAAAATTACTTATAATATCTATTGTGCCCACAAAGATAAATTGTACCCACAAAGATAAATCAGTGGTTAAATATATAGCCATTTTGGAAATACCGATCCCAGTAGGCTTACAGTTCTCTGACAGGTGGGTAACATTTCTTCAGAGCTCTGTGGCTGCATCAGAGAATATCAAGGTGGAGAGCATTACAAGGTGAGCCAAAACTGTTAGCTCAAGTCACTCTTCTCTCCATGAGGCAACTGTGGTTATCATGTAATCTTGAAACCTGTTCAGTCTTAATTCCCTCTCAATGCCCTTTCCTCCAAATACCATTAAAGTGAGACTCCCTTAGAGCACAAGAGGTTTGAATAGTCAGAACACACCCTTGGCTCCCTATCTTTGCATAAAGGATCATCTAGCTTGCATCCTAAAAGGCACATTTTGTTGTTTTTAATCCCACTCCATCCATATGCTTATATAACCTGGCAAAGCTTTGACCACAAGGAGAGACAAAGGTTTTTCTAGATGAAGTGAGGGAGGATACAGGGTGAAAGAGCTAGCATCCCTGAGAAACAGAAGCTGCGTCCCTGCCTCAGAGCCCCACCTCAGCACTCCCCCTTCTTGCTCCTGAGGGCTGTAATAAGATAGTTTGAATCCCTCATGAAAAATCCTTCTTCTAAATGTATTGTTGGGATATATCTAGAATCACACTCTTGTACAGAAGAAACATCATGTCTAGTGATTAACTGAATAAATGTGGACTATGTCCTTAAAGTCTAATTTATTATCTAGAGCCAAAAGGATCTCTTTCCTCTACAGATTTAGTGTTAAAAAAAACCCTTAGATTAAAAGGGTACTACCGCCGATATGTGAGGAAACCCATATCTTCCCGTATCTATCAGTACTTGATACTTTGTGTTCTTTTGATTATAGCGATTTTAAAGTATATATAGTCATATCTCATAGGAGTTTTAATGTTAAACTTTCTAATCATGACAGTGCTGTTAAACTTTTTTAGTGTCATTTGTGTTTTTTCTTTAGTTAAAAATCTCACATATTTTGTACCATTTACAATTGGATGCTTTGATCGAGAATATTCTGTCATTTTTGGTAATATAAGAAAACCAGAAATCAGATTTTGTGTATTCCTCTTCAACTCAAAAACCAAGTGGTGCAGACAACTTGTGTTTGCTGTTAAGGGAACAATGCTCTGGATAGCAAAGCATGCTTGGCAGTTGGTCAGAGTGACTAAAGGAGCAGAGGACTTCAGAATCTATGGGATTTCAGAGACTGGAGCTTTTTCCAAAGCTAAAATATCTTCAGCTCAAGCTTGAGACATGAGTTTTCAGTACCTGTTTGAGAGTTCCTATTACTAATGTGAAAATGTTAAGTGGCAAAATATAATTTGCTAAAAGAACCAGATTTTAGATTCACCTGTGCATGGTTATCCCCCACCTCCCTAGACACACATTCTTTCCACAGCACTTTTGATATCAGGCAAATGGTTTCCTTTTTTGGAGGGGAGGGGGGAGCAAATGAATCTTTACTACCTAACCCTCTTTTTGGATTTGTTTTAGGATTGTGAGGTTGTGTAAAATAGCACTACTGCTTGAGAAATACAGTTTCTGCTTATCATTTATTCCTTCCTTGTGCCACTTGATATTTTTATTGTCTTAAACTTTTTGATGTACATCCTCTGACTTACATGCTACCAGAGGAGGAGGTGTTTGTTTGAGAGTCACTCCACTTGCAATGTCTTCTGGGATCCCTGCAGCTTACATGTGACTGGGAAACAGACTTGAGAAAATGGGCTTGAATCAGATCCTAACCTGTGCGATCCCATCATGAGTCAGTGGGATTTGTGTTCATGTAAAGCACTCTTACCTGGTTTAAATCTTCTTTTTTAATGTACATATAGTTTGAAAAATATGAATAAACATGAAATTTAAAAAATTGGATACTTTCCGACTCTAACTAGCAGTGTTTTCAAAGCAAAGACTCATGACCAAACCTTTGGCAGAGTACAGGGAATCATAAGAAAGAAGGGGAGTTAGTCTGATGGGGAAAGTATAGGAGCTCCACAAGGACCAAATATATCTGGGCACAGGGTCTTTTCTGAGACTGACATTCAACCAAGGACCATGTATGGATATAATCTAGAACCTCTGCTCAGATGTAGCCTGTGGTAGCTCAGTAACCAATTGGTTTCCCAAAGTGAGGGGAACAAGGACTATTTCTAACAGGAACTCAATGACTGGCTCTTTGGCCTCCCAAACCCCCAAGGGAGGAGCAGTCCTGTTAGGCCACAGAGGAGAGCTTTGCAGCCAGTCCTGAAGATACCTGATAAAACAGGATCAGATGAATGGGGAGGAGGTCCCCCCTATCAGTGGACTTGGCAAGGGGCACGGTGGAGATGAGGGAGGGAGTGAGGGAGGGACTGGGAGGGAATGAGGGATCGGGACACGGCTGGGATACAGAGTTAATAAAATTTAACTGATAAGAAAAAAATAAAATTAAAAAAAATAAAGAAAGAAAAATCAGGAAAATAATTTTCAGGAGTTTCTGAATAAATTGTTAAATAAAAATAAAAAAAATTGGATACTTTCCATTATAGACATATAGAGATTATTTACGTATTCTAAATACAAATCTTTAATTAAATATGTAATTTCAAATTATTTTGTTTTTTATTGAAAATAAAGTTATTTTCATACAATATGTTTTGGTCATGACTTCCCCTCTCTTATCTCCTCCCAAATCATCCTCATCTTTCACTGTTATGTTGTTCAGGCAATTCAAATGGCCTGCCCTTAGGGGCCTTTAGGGTCCTGACAATGCCCTATGTCACTGCCTGTGTTCTATGACATCACCAGGGCCAGGTGCTTCAGATATAACTGGTCTGCTACTCCCACCAGCTCTTTCTCTCTCTCCTCTTGCTCTCTGCTTTTGTTTCTCTGTAGGGCACCATATCTTTCATATCATATCTTTCATATGCATGGAACATGGCACATTTTTAAATATAACACTGGTGCCGTGACTCAGACATAGACCCTTCCTTCTGCAATGCTGTAGAGGCCAACCTCAAGGTCACATTGCCCAGGCTGTTGGAATCCTACTCCACTTGGATATGTCTGCTATGTTTCCAACTCTATAACTATTTTCAAGCCTCTGGCACCTCGACCACTTGGTTGAGCACACAGCCTGTCACCACTGTCATCCCTGGACCACTGGTTCCTGCTGAAGAACACACAGCCAGAAAGCAGAGGGCAGGGTTGGCAATGCTCCTCGCCTGATCACTCCCTCACAGGCTGTATAAGTTTTTGGTTTTGATTTTAATTTATTTTTTTATTAATTACAGTTTATTCACTTTGTATTCTAGCTGTAGTCCCCTCCCTCATCCTCTCCCAATCTTGCCCTCCTTCCCTCCCTTATTTCCTCTCATGCCCCTCTGCTAGTCCACTGAAAGGGGAGGTCCTCCTCCACTTCCCTCTGACCCTAGCCTTTTAGGTCTCAACAGGACTGGCTGCATTATCTTCCTCTGTGGCCTGGAAAGACTTCTCCCTCCCCCCCTCAGGGGGAGGTGATCAAAGAGCCAGCCACTGAGTTCATGTCAGAGACAGTCCCTGTTCCCACATTACTAGGGAACTTGCTTGGACACTGAGATGCCATGGGCTACATCTGAGCAGGGCTTCTAGGTTATTTCCATGCATGGTCCTTGGTTGGAATATCACTCTTGGAAAATACTCCTATGCCCAGAATATTTGGTTCTGTTGCTCTCCTTGTGGAGCTCCTGTTCCCTCCAGGTGTTTCTATCTCCCCCTTCTTTCATAAGATCCCCTGCACTCTGCCTAAAGATTGGCTATGAGTCTCAGCATCTGATTTGAGACCTTGCTGGGTAGAGTCTTTCAGAGGCCTTCCTGTCCTGTTTCCTGTTTTCTCCTTCTGATGTCCATCCCGTTTTCCTGAGTGAGGGTTGATCATATTACCCAGAGTCGTCCTCCTTGCTTAGCTTCTTTAGGTGTACAGATTTTAGTATGTTTATCCTACATTTGATATATCTAAAATCCACTTGTAAGTGAGTATATACCATGTATGTCTTCCTGCTTCTGGGATACCTCACTCAGGAAGATCTTTTCTAGTTCCCATCACTTGCCTGCAAATTTCATGATTTCCTTGTTTTTAATTCCACTGTGTAGATGTATCACAATTTCTATATCCATTCTTCAGTTGAGGGACATCTGGGTTGTTCCAGACTCTGGCTATTACAAATAAAGCTGCTACAAACATGGTTGGGCAAATGTCCTTGCTGTATACTTGAGCATGTTTTGGGATATATGCCTAGGAGTGGTATAGCTGGATCTTGATAAAGCACTATTCCTAACTGTCTGAGAAAGCACCAGGCTGTATAATTTAAGCATAAAGCAGTCAGAGCCTGTGCTTCTTCTCCCGACACTGACTGGAGCCTGCCTCAGCCATATATGGATGTGCAGGGACAACCTGGTGCCCAGCTCTTCACAGCTGCTTGAACCCAGGAGCATGCTGCCACCACTACCTTGGGCTCAGCTAAGGTCAGACTGCCCCCTGCCTAGACACAGTGCCTGTTCCAGGCTGCTCACTAGACTTCATTGTTAGGACCTATGGATGCTGCCCTTAGAACTGATGCAGTAGACTAGGATGCTATAGCACCTGTGACAACAGGTTAGAACCATAAAAAGATCCAGAACCACCTGCATCAGTCACTCCTAAGTTCTGTCTGTTATGTTAAATTCTACTTTTGCCTAAATTCTACCATATAGCTTTTCTCCCTCGTAGACTTGCCCCTCCCCCTCCTGCAGCTGGCCTGCAGGGTTCCAAAGCACTCTCTTCCCTCACTCCCTTCTAAACTTTAAAACTTAAGATGACCGCATGGTATTAAAAAAAGTTAGAAGATTTCTTAGTCATAAGATGCTCAATTCCCATTCAGAAAGTCAAAGAGGATGGATATCGAAGGAGGAAGAAAACAGGGAACAGGACAGGAGCTTACCACAGAGGGCCTCTGAAAGGCTCTACCCTGCAGGGTATCGAGATAGATGTTGAGACTCATAGCCAAATTTTGGTCAGAGTACAGGGAATCTTATGAAAGAAGTGGGAGACAGTAAGACCTGGAGAGGACAGGAGCTCCACAAGGACAGCAACAGATTCTAAAATTCTGGGCACAGGGGTCTTTTCTGAAACTGATATTTGAGCCAAGGACCACTCATGGAGATGGCCTGGAACCCCCTGCACAGAGGTAGCCTATGGCAGTTCAGTATCCAAGTGGCTTCCATAGTAATGGGGACAGGGACTGTCTCTGACAGGAACTGATTGGCCTGCTCTTTGATCACCTTCCCCTGAAGGGGGAGCAGCCTTACCAGGCCACAGAAGAAGACAATGCAGCCTCTCCTGATAAGACCTGATAGACTAGGGTCAGAGGGAAGGGGAGGAAGACCTCCCTTTTCAGTGGACTGGGAGAGGGACATGGGTGAGGAAGAGGGAGGGTGGGATTGTGAAGGGAAGGAAGGAGGAAGGTATACAAAGGAGGGGGATACAAAGTGAATAAACTATAATTAATAAAAATAAAATAATCAATTAAAAAAAGAAAAAAGATTTCTTAGTCATAATTAACTCTCTGTTTATTATTTTAACTCCTTTTAGACTAACAAGGCAACAAGTCTCATTTTAAGTTGGTATGGATTTTTTAATATAAATTCAAAGTTATAGTTTTACACCATGCTGTATATATGATTCAACCCTGGTTCAAACAATTTTTATATGATGCTGAAATTTCAAGGTTATAAAAGTCTATTCAGATTAACAAGGTAATTTAAAATGTATGTCTAATTGCCTATGTCGTTACTAGTTCCCAAGTGGGTGAATAAATGCTGTTTCTCCTGCCACCAGCTGCCTGTTGATCTGGATTTACCACTAGACTTTCTGGCCAATGTCTTTGGTATAATAAATTCAAATATAATTTTGAACTTGTTTATATGTATTAATTTTAATTACATTCATTTGTTTACAACGTTAGAGGTTGGTCATTATGTTCTATCTTCAGTCTCAAAAAGGTTAAAAACCACTGCCTAAGATATATGCTTAGCCTTATTTTCTAAATATAATAAAGCTTTAGACTTTTAAAATAAAGCTATGGACTTTTAATAAAACAAATTATACAGGAAACTGTTATACTCTCTTTATGGACCATGTTTATGACTTTTAAGGTTCAAACTTAACAGATATAAAATGTAAAGTCCTAATATTTGATGGTTAACAAATGCAAATTAATAGTCATTTTATAGATGATCAAGTCCTTTAACATGCTCAAAAATATATTTATAGTCCTTCAGATTCAAACACGGTCTCATTGCCATCTTAACTAATACCTGAGAATTGGTCCCTGGACCCCTGTACATGAGTTGGTAAAAATTATTTTTAAAGCCTTAGAGGAGCCTTCCCGACAGGCTCAGCTACAGCAGAAAACTATGTTCCATGCCTTGGTTGGTGCCCTGAGGCTGTCGGCATTGCCTCCTGCAGAAGAAACAAGAGGTCCTGTGATGCCCCATCTTGCAGTGGTCTAACACAAGTCAACTCAGTCAGGGACCTGTTTCAAATGCAGCCAGGAAGGACACTGGTCCCCAGCTGCCCCAATAAGCTATTCCAGCAGACTGGCCTCTGGAAATGAAAATGCTTCCAAGCAGGCTAGCCCTCTGCATAGATAGCCCTAACCAAAGGATGCACTTCTAGACTTTGAGCTTCTTGGCCTGGCAGAGGACAGATGGCTCCTAGATTCATCAACCTCTGCCACCCTTGCTGAGGCCCAGGGTAATGTTTCAGGTCTGTTTTAACCTCACACTCAGGTCCCATGGTCACATTGCCAACTTCTTGTGGGAGGCTTCATGTGCCTTCTCAGTCTTCATGGGCAAGAGAGCAGGCCTTAAGTCCACTCCTAAAGCTGTCAGGTCTAGACACAGCCTATTTTGCTGACAGACTCAAAAAACAGGTCTCAGATGTAACCTTTTACCATTCCTTTAGCTAAAGGACAATGAATGCTCCCAGCAGTCTCACCTGTCTCACAGTAAATAGATACAAAGGCATAAGGACACAAAGGTTTAAGTTATGAGGATCTAAGAAAGTGTTTGAGGGTCTAAGAAGGTGTTTTAAGGTTGGTAAATGCAAATTATGAAGGTTAGAAAGTCTAAGTGATTCAAGATATCTTAAATAGATAAAATGCTTCATACTTCTTCCCATTGCTATGCTGTATTAACTTCCCAGAGCTTTGACATTAATCCCTGGAGATCTGACTTATTAATCTAACCCTAATAAAAACATTCCACTACATGGTCCACTATCATGGCTCCATGCTGAAAATTTTAAATCTTTGGTTCGTTGTTTAAGTACAGACTTAAAACTTGTTTCTCATCATGCTAAAATTGTATACATCTAGTCTTCTGGAAAGAGAGAAGAGCGTGTCATTCATGTCCTGTAGTTATATTAAAATCAAGATCAAGTGAGCGTTTGGCCCTTCCACTTCACAAAAGGCTTCTGTAGTTCTTAAACTCACCTCAGAAAGTGTTCATGCTTTTAACCCAAGACTATTTCCCAAGCCTAGGACACAAAAACGTATGCCTACTGCCTTTTTCTACAATGTATATTTCAATGCAGACTACAATGGTGATGTCAACATGTCTGAAATTTTATCTCCTTTGTAAATTTAAAAAGGGTCCTTATAATCTACAGAAAATCTATGTGAATCCACCTCTCAGGTCAGTTGGGCTCCAGATAAGCACTGCACCTATTGCCTATCTCAAAAGGTGGATTCCTTCCCCCTTTCCCTAGTTTTGGGACTCCTCTTTCCTGGCTACCTGATCGCTGCACCCATGCACCCAGCACCTTCGGATCGGTGAGTTTCCCTCCATGGTTGGCGTAAATGTTCCTCGTTGATTTGTCCTCAGTGATTGTCCTGGACCTCCCTGGTTTACTGGGAAACAGGCATCTCCAATCACAGCCTTCAAGGCTACTGTTAGCCCTTCTCAATAGACACCTTCCAATGGGTGAATAATCTTTGTCTTTTTACTGACATGTTTTCTCTCCTGCTCAAAAATCCTAGTACTAGGTTGTGACGGATATAAATATGTTTTGTTTTGGTCCTGGGTATAGGATGTGGGACTGATACAGATGGTCCACAGCAGACTATTTGCTTCGTGCACGCTCTGAGAGGAGCTCTTTGCCAGCTGCAAAGAGTTTAAATCTGAGGACTCTGGAAAGAAAATAGATGCCAGAGCCCAGAGAGTGTAGAGCTCCAAGAAAGAACAAGGCTACTGCTGCTGCCCCTTTGCTACTCCTGGTTACTGTTCTGAGAAGAGAAGTTGGAGATCTCCTGAAATGAGGTTTAGACTGAATCCAAGAAGCCCTGTGATCCTAATCAGCTAGAAGCAGCTAAAAGAACTGCAACCCTCACTAACCCTTTCTCTCTCCTACCTGGAGTTGGGGTTTTGGAAGGGACTGGGGTGGAGTGGGAAGAAAAAGATATTAAAAATGTAAATAAAAGAGTTTTTATAAAGTATGCCATGGCTCCTGGGCATCTGCCACATAGACCCTGGCACAGCTCATTATGACCTGTTCTGACAGCATGCACCATCATGTCACTGGCTTTCCTGTACTTTATGGGGATGCCCCAAAGTCTGGCAGAACTGATTTACTTTTCTCTCTTCACCCATGGGAATCAGGCTCTCCTCTGGAGTGTCTCCTAGATAATTTCAGATTCCTACACCTAGTAGCTGCTTTAAGGGCCTCTAAGCTTACAGAGGCAACCAAATTTGGCCTAAGTATTCCTTAGATGACAGATCCAAAATGAGACCTTTTTAAATACTGTCAGCAATCAGGTAAATGGAGGTTCTCTATGTTCTAGTTTTTTCTCTTTTTTCTTCAAACCTTTTGTCTCTGCTCACTCTCCCAAGAGTTTCAAACGTACATCTAAAAGAAATTTTATCCTTAACCCACTTAACTTTGTCTTTGGCCCATATATATGTTTCAGTATCCTGCCAGACCCAGGTGTTTCCTACATCCAAGACAGCACCAAATCAGCTACCTACAACAGTTCCAGCCTGGGCACCAGTCTCAGTCTAACCTCACCGACTGCATCAAGAGGACCTGCACGTTCCCTCCCAGCTGTAAATGTTCTCAGATCCTGAACAGCAAGTACAACAGTCTGCTCTTCCTGGACTTGGCCAACGTTTCAGCCCTTTGCCCTCCCTATTGCTGTCCCAGTATTAGTAGGAGTACCCAAAGATGGTCGATTTCTTTGCCTGTTATTCATTTATTACCAACAAAAGGCTGGAATGGTTTGCCTCAGGGACAAACAGCTCCAGGTTCTCCCAGCATTTCTCAGTCCCTATCTGCTGCTGGGCATGGCTGGCAACCCTGCCTTCACCCTGAACTATCCAGGTCAGGAGCTTCCCCTTCTCTCTCTCTCTTTCTCTCTCTCTCTCTCTCTCTCTCTCTCTCTCTCTCTCCTCTCTCACTTTCTTGCCTGGCAACCAAGAGCTGCTTCATTTATATACTTTAACTTGCCTTACATGAGAAGCAATGCAACATCCTCATTCCTGCCTTGCCACCCTCTCTAGCTTCTCATTTCTTGACTAAACCAAAAAGGAAGAATGTTCTGTTGTACAGGCAATTCAATTGGCCTGCCCTTTGGGGCCATTAGGGTCCTGACAATGCCCTATGTCACTACCTGTGTTCTATGACATCACCTAGGCCAAGTGCTTCAGATATAACTGGTCTGTCACTCCCACCAGCTCTCTCTCTCTCTCCCTCCTCTCCTCTCTCTGCTCTCTCTCCTCTCTTTCTCTCTCTGCTTTTGTTTCTGTGTTGGGGTGTCTCTGCCCCCATCTCCATCTCTCTGTCTGTCTCTGTCTATCTCGGTCTCTGTTTCTCTGTCTTGGTCTCTATTTCTGTCTCTGTTCTCTCTCTCTCTGTTCTCATGGCTCACTCAGGCTCTAACTTTCTTCCATGTTCCTTCCCCCAAATAAATACCTTTCATATCAGATCTGTCATGTGTGTGGCCTATTTTTAAATATATTATAACATCCATCCTTCCAACTCCATGTCTTCTTTATCTCACTGTTAAGAAAACAGGCAGATAAATAGAAAAGACAAATAAGAATAAAACAAAGAAAACTAAAAACAAACTAAAAGAAACAAAGAGTACAAGAATTGCACATGCACGCATACACAAAATCACCACCAAGACAAAGAAAGACACCCCACAAAAACACAAAACTGGAAACCATATTATACAAGAAAAAGACAAGGTTAAAAACAGAATCCCAAACAAAGCAATATGATCAAAACCTTTAAAAAAACTACCTTTTGAGTTCATCTTGTGTTGGTCATGTAGTGCTGTGTGTTTGTATGCTCAGACTCTCTTAGAAAAGAAGTTTTTCCTTTGTCAACAGTTGTTAATAGGAGACAGTTTCCTTGTTGAGGATACGAGCTCTTGTCTGCTTCCCCATCTCAGTGCTAGGACCTCATCTGGATTAGAGGTGTGCAGGCCCCATGCCTGCTGCCAGTCTGTGAGTTCAAATCCACATCAGTCCTGTTCTTTCTGGAGGACACTGTTTCCTTGGCGTGTTCTGTCCCCTTTGCCTCTAACAGTCTCTCCCCCGCCCCATCCACATAGTTCCTTGAGTCCTGATAGGTGGGGTTTGATGAAGACATCTCATTCAAGACTAATTGTTCCAAGGTGTCTCACTCTGCTTATTGTCCAGTTGTGGGCCTTTGTATTAGTTCCTATCTGCTGCAGGTGAAAGCTTCTGTGGTGAAGACTTAATGAGACACTGATCTTATGGGTACAGCAGAATGTCGTTGGAAGACATTTTATTGCTATGTTCCTTTAGCAGAACAATAGCATTTCATTTTCCCCTAGGTCTGTGGCCAATCTAGTCTCAGATTCCTGACCACTTTGGGTTCTGTCCCACAGAGTTGACCTTAGATACATTCAGTCAGTGGGTGGTAGTGCCCACAATGTTTGTGCTACTATTACACTAGCAGATCATGTGGTTGTGTCACAGCTGTAGACTGTGGGGTTTTTTTAGGGTTTGCTTTTCTCTTTTGGTAGCATGCTTCTAGAGCCATGAATATTAATCAGTAAGGGTGAAGGCTCTAGCTAGGCACCAGCTCTACTTCTTTGTATTTAATGAGATAAATAGATGCTGTCAGCAATAGGGCCTTACCACCAGGAAAAATTGTTGCATCTTTATTTCTCCAAGACACAGAGATCTCCTCTGTTCTATTTTTATTGAGGTAGTCTTGATATAGCACTCACATTGGTACTGAACTTTCTACATGGTCAAGGTGTGACTTCAACTCAGGATTCTTCTACCAAAATTTCTTGCCCCCAACAAAATTGTTGAGATTAGAAGCATGTGCCAATACACCTGTATTTTTGTTTTCCAGTAAAATTTTATAGTTTTAACTATACTATTTAGGTCTCCGATTCATCTGAGTTCATATGTGTTTATGCTAAAATTAAGATGCAAATTCACTAGTATTCCATGTGTTGAAAATATTGTCATATTTTGCACTTGGAAGTCCTCCCTAAAGACTTTAACACTGAAGCCGTGGTCTCAGGAAGGTGCAGCTAAGAAAGGCTGTGACTTTTAATAGGACAAGAAAGTGCACATGTGAGTAGTTATCTTTAAGTTACTAATGCTGTTCTATTTATTATTCTACTCTTTGTTCATCCTTTCCTTCTGGAAATGATATGGAAAGTTTTTTCTGCTACACACTCTAGCCACGATGTATCATCTCACCATACAGCATAGTCTCAAAACGGTGGAACCAGCTGATTGTGAACTGAAAATAACAAAGCAATGAGCCATACACACACACACACACACACACACACACACACACACACATTTGTATGTGTATATGCATATATATTTGTATCAGTTAGTGCTTGTTACTGAATAAAAATGAATATATACTATATGCTCTCTTCATAAGGTGACCATTTTAGATATAGTGTTATTGTATAGCATGGTAAAGACTCTATTTTGTTTTCCACTCATTCCTGAGAAACATTGTGGAGAATCAAGTAAACACATATGCAAGCAAGCACGTATATTCTCTTGTGTCAGTGCAGCCTTGGAAGTTTGGATAGATCATTTATTAAACATTCATCTCTTAAAACTTATTTTAGCTTTCCACGAGTTCGTGTTATTATTTAAATTTCAAATGAGAATATAATTAAGTTTGAATTGAATTAATTGATCAACTTGAGAAAAACTGACATTTATGAGATATTAGGTGTTCACGTATAGAATCATGGATAATTTCTCCCTACTTAGTAGTAGCTAGTTTTATAATAACACAAACTAGAGTCATTGGAGAAGAAGGAAGCTCAACTAAGAAAAAGGCTCCATAAGATCTGACTGTAAAGCATTTTCTTTTCTTTTTGAGATATATAATTTTATTTTGAAATTGTAAAATGTGGACATATCTCTAATGCTAAAGTCAATTACAAGTTATACGGTATTACAGAAAATTTTTATTTGGGTTTCTGACATCAATTCATTGAAATCACATTTTTCTCTTATGTATCTTTCTTATTAATTTTTAAAATTTATTTTATTGATTACAGTTTATTCATTTTGTACCTCAGCAGTAACTACCTCCCTCATCCCCTCACAACCAAATCCTCCCTCCCTATCTTCTCCTGTCAGCTAGCATTATAGAAGTGGTTGTGGAGTGTTGGAATGCCCAGCATGTCTGATATCTTCAACTTTATATTTGTTGATATGTTATGGTATCCAGCAGGCCCTGATATTAACGCAGTAGTACTTAGCATACAGTATGTGCATCTTCAGTGGTGTAAGAGAGTCAAGCGGAGCCCAAAAACTACCTATGTATTTTGGGTTCAGTTGTAAGAGAGTATCCAGTATAGCCTGCTAAATAGCAGTTGATGTGGGGTTAGGTGGGGGATATTTAGGATCCAATACCTTGGGGTAAATATGAGGAATGTGTGAGGGTATGCACACTAAGGCCTGATACCTAGAAGTCCATGTGTGGTGTGAAGGGAAGACAAGCTTGGTACAACAAATAGAAATAAATCTGAGATGTGTGTGTATATTTGTGTGAGTTCATGTGTGAGTGTGTGGATGTGTGTGTGCCTATGACACATGCATGCACGAGTGCATGTGTGTTGTTCAGCAGGCCCCAAGAGCTGGCAATGAAGTGTGGTGTCCGGCACCACATTATACCTAGTGTTGTATGTCAAAGCAGGAGGATGCCAGGAGTGGTTGAACCAAACAGAAAATGTGTGTCATTGACAGGAAGTAGAGTGTCCAACAGGGTCTGATGCCTATCACCATATCTCAGTTGATGTTGTGGTTGGAGGGATGTCTAGCAGAGTCTGGTACCTAACCTTGGTGGTGGGAGAGCAGAAGAGGTGTTGAATAGGTGTTGTTCCAGGCCTGATCCCTAGAGAATTCTGTCATGTGGGTAAGGGTGATCTTCCTAACTCTAGATCAGCAATGTATGGAAGGCGTTAACAGGGGGAGGGGTATGCCTATCACATGGAAGTTTGTAGGGATCAGACTCTGCTGCTCACCCCATCCCACTGTCCCTGATGTTACAGTGGTATCATCAGATGCAAGTGGACATACCCTCTCCAGTCCACATAATGTGGTAGATATCACGCTCATCACACCATACATCAAACCAACAGCCTCCCACCCCACAGCCACACAATATACACTGCTCTTCATCATGCCCAGTTAGACCCCTTGATGCTGCAGATAAAATGGAAGTCATCAGGCCCTGCAAAACATCTCCCCAACACACCATCCACAACATATAAACTCACAGTTCTCAATATCAGGGCAAGACTGATCCTCCTCCCTCTGTTACTGCTGCCTACATCCACTGCTAGGTACCTGGCCCTGTGGGACACTTAAAGCCACACACATATTATGCACCAGCCATTCTTCAACTCACATGTTGCACCTCCTGTAAGGCTCTGAGACATGGCCCACCTCCTCCACATCCACCCAAAACACACAGTAGTTTTCAGAATTTGCTGAACACATCCCTGGCTTTTGCCCCTTCTAAACTTCTGATATCAGGCCCTGATGCCCACACCCTTGATTCCATGAATATAAAGGAGTAGTCATCGGCCTGCTTAACGTCCCTATCCTGGCTGCCACATCCACACATGTGCTGACACTTACAATGGGTGTTTCTCAGGCCATTTTCTCCTGAAAATTTTCTCTTTCTTCTATCCTCGACCTCAACTCCCATCCATAGACACTGCTTAGCATCAGACACTTCATATCATTTGCTCTGCTTCCACCCAGCATGCCCTGCAAGGCTGTGGCAGGGGATTGTCTAGTATGGCCCTTAGTTTAGCAGGGTGGTCTGGGGGGGAATAAGATGGCCTTCATGTCCAATAGGGCCTGAGTAGAGGCTCAGTATGTGGAGTTGCCAGGTTGCTCTAAAAACAGTTGGCACCAGTATATGTAGAGCTGCATGGTTGGTAAGCAGCAAGCCTGACATAGAGGAAGGTAAATGGGGCTTTGAGGGGAAGTGCTCAGCCAGTTCTAACATGAGCACGTGCACCTGCATTTGAGCAGGTGGTCAAGGGAGGGGACTTCAAGCAGGGCCTTTTGCTGCCAATGGTGTTTGAGAGAGCTGCTGGAAGACATGTGTTAAATCTTGACTCACTGGTGCATGTTGAATTAGGGTGAGGAGAGAAGCATCCAGACCTGTGTGTGGAGTTTTGGAATATGTGTGCCTATGAGTGGATAAAATCTCAGTCCAGGCCTAGTCTCTACAGGTTTACATGGTATATGCTGTAAGTCTCCACCCTGGCCTGACACACAGCCATGTTGGGGCTGTGAAGTGTCTAGCTCAGCCTGCTGCCTTGCAGCCTTTGTGGGGCAGCAGGAGGGTGGTGTCTCTTCCATGGTTTGATAACTAGCAGTGTGTATGGAGAAGTGATGAGGCCTAGGCTTTCTGGTCTCCAGGAGCAGCAGCTGGAAACTCACAAGCTACAGCACGTACCATGTCTTTCTCATGCTCACTCTCATCCTTCTACTGTGCTGAGGAATTTGGGAGTCAAAAGCAAACCAAACAGTCAGAGCTGGAAGTGACCACCCAGCCTTGGGTAGTGACCCTTCTGTTCCTATCCCATATCTTCATGTAGTAATCTTGGGAAGGGTTAAGGGCATGGCCTGGAGAGAACAGGGGTGGTAGAGAGCACCTCTGCCAGTCTGCCAGGATGTTCCCTTGGTGCTGCTAGGCACTGCACCGCTATCTTGGCTATGGACAGGGATTTGTGGCTCCAGGATGTGGCAGGGGCCAGGCTCCCTCTAGATGCCCTAAAGAAGTGTCTGCTCAAGCAAGAATCCAACTTCTGTTTTTCTCATTTTGTGGCCTCAGAGCTCCCATATACACAGTCCATCTTCTGTGTGCTAACTTGCTAGGGAATGTTCCTATTGACAATGTCATTGTTATGTAAGTTTCTTCTGTCACTTTGACATGAATGTTATGCAGTTTGGCTTTTGGAACTTCAGCTGTAACATTGGTGGTGTTCATTTATCAGTAGCTTTCCAGTTGTTTGCTTTTCCATACCTGACCTGTGTCCATTTGTGGACAGACCATTTTCTCTGCCTTGATTTCCTTAGGTGCCCTTGACAAAATTACCTAGTGTGATTGAGGTGAGTCTAGTGCTGGGCTTTTGGTAGGTTTTATGTGTCCAGTCTCTGCTATTCCTTCTAACACTTTCTGTATCTATATGGGTTTGTGTGGAGTGTTGGACGAAGAAGTACAGGGTCTTGATGAATCTCTTCTGACCCCTGCCATCTCTTCTAGGTTTAGGCCATGCTGTCTGTTACATTTGATATTTGGTCATCAGTCTGGATTTGGCTGAGACTGTAGATGAGGTTCAAAGTTCTCTCAGGTTAAGAAGAGCAACTATGGGATATGTCTTTGGATTTCAATCAGTCAAGTATCAAATGTTGTAAATGCAAATTTATGTAAATTATATTAAATATCTCAGAACGTAAGTAGAATCCTTTAGTGTGTGATGATCTAACCAGATGACTTCCAGTTCACCATCTGCATGTTAATGGTAGTCTGAGACAAGGGATAATGGACACTGCACTTCTCAAGAGATCAAAATTTTAGAGGCCAAAAGAGATGCAAGATGAATATTCACTTCCCAAGGCTCCAGTGAGACATTATTTCATCTGCTCAGGCAGCTTTCAGGGAACTTTTTTGAGGATAAATAGACATAAGTGACTTTCTGTAGTGTTGCAATCTGGGCAATATTAAAATGGGGTAGGGAATCAACATTAACACATCTACTGGGAGGCTTTCCCAAGGGGTCCTCCTGTTATCCTCAGATCTTGTTGAGAAGGGCGGATGCTGGGGGATGAAGGAATAGAATCTGTTTCTTTGTCCTTCACAATGTGTCCTACTGAGGTTGTGTGGAGCATCTGCCCTCCTCTAGAGCACAGGCAATGATATGCTAGTCTCCTTTTCGGGCAGGAGGTTCTGAGGTGCTCTTAGGAGCACCTTGGGGGCAAGTTTGGAAGGGTTGCCCCCATTCTGCTTCCAGCACATGATGGTAGGCATGCTCAGGTTCTTGTTTCCCTTGTTCCTTGACCCATTCTCATTGTGTATGTGGTGTTCAGGCAGCCAGGTCAATGTGGAATGTGCAGGCTCACTCATTGTCCTCACATGAGGAAGAGAGGTGAGATCACGTGCTGGGGACATGGCAACACCGCCCTGCATGGACTTAACAGGATGGTCAGTGTGGTCCTTCAGTGACTCATGTTTTAGAATTATATACATGCCTTTGATGTTATTGAATTTTTTCTCACAAATTCAGTCATGAATATCTTTGCGACGGTAGTCCATGCCCCACACAGCCACCACAATGCTGGGAGTTGGGCTGTTACAGTGTGTTGCTGAGGATGATGGGAGTTTCCAAAATTCTTCCCTGTCCTTGAGCCACTGGTGCTGCCTAATGTCACCTATCTTTGGCCTCTGCCCAGGCTCCATAGTGAACAACTGCACAATGAGGTTTGCGATGTTTTCTGAAAGTGTGGCAGGAATGAAGAGCATGGGACTCAGCATCTCCTCCTTCATGTCTGAATAGGTGTAGGCATTGAATGGGAACCGGCCTGTCACAATTGCATATAAAACCACTCCCATGCTCATCTGTGTAGCCCTGATTGTCCTGGAACTCCTCCCTCTGTAGAACTGGCTGGATGTGAAGTCACAGAGTTACACTTGTGTCTGCTTCCTGGGTGCTGGCATTAAAGACACTTGCCATCAATGCCTGCCAAGGTGGTGGATTCTTAAAATTCCCTGGATTTTTGTTTCAGACTATTAGTTCTTTGAAAGCCGGTATCCCTTTATAGCCTCTTGATGCTCCATTTAGTGGTGATAAAAAGTCAAAAGTGAACAGGTGTTGACGATGACTGAGGATGGACTAGAAACAGAGACTGAGCCCTAGATCTGACCTTCAGGAAACAAGCATGTTTTCACTAGTGAAAGTGGACCTAGCAATGAAAAGGATGGGAGATGTAGTCTCCCTGGCATGTCACTGGAAAAATTCACAGAGCAAGCAAAATCTCCTCCTCTAACCTTAAGTAGTACACAGAATCTCAAACCCCACAATCCACATGAGACGAAATTCACTATAGAGCAGCCACCCGTCACACGACTTTAACCTGACCAATGAGGGAGTCCTGATTGGCTACAATCTCATTGGTTCAGTTCTGTACACATGACCAATCAGGGTCCAGATCAGGATGCTCAGCGCGAGGAGGGTAGCTGAGAGACAGTTGGTGCTCACCTTGTGATGTTGAAGGCAGCAAAGTCTTCACTTCAAGGACACCAGTGACAGAGACACTGTGCAGTCAGTGCACGGCGCCGAGTTTGGGAAAGAAAGGAGTTCCTGATCTACTCAAACAACACCAGGTACAGCCTCGTTGGCTGCTCTCTTCTTTCATCACTATACTGCTTTCATGGCACCCACAATGGGCTCTTCATTTGTCAGAAACACTTTGAATTGGGGATCAGGCCTTTGGCCCTTGTTTCTACTGGCCGGATAATGGGGAGCCCCAAGTCTGGATTGTGAACCTCCTAGGACTCAGTGCGGCACTCTAGAGTCGAGAGTGTCTGTGGTGGCTGAGGCGCTCAGGCCACTGATGAGGGCTGTATGAGACATTGATGGATCGACAGGTTTATCACAATTTCATCATCCAGTATTTTGTCTCTGTATTCCTTTAGCAGAATAGTAGCTGTAGGCTTTTCCATTGGCCTGTCAGCTATCTACTGTCAATGTCTTGGTCACTTTAGCAGTGTCAGCTATGGCTTGCATGTCCTGGACTGGGCTTTAAATCCAATCACAAAGTGGTTGGTTACTGCCATAGTATTTGTGCTACTATCGTACCACTCTGCTATGCAGGCAGGTCAGTGCTGTCCCAAAGTTTATAGCCGGGTGACATGGATGATTATCTTTCTCCTCCAGTAGAACGCAGAGTACATAACAGTACCACTAACGTTAGTCAGTAGGGGTGAAGCTTCAAGTTAGGCACTGGCTCAACTTCTCCTTGTGGGTTGACATACAGAAGCATTGTCTTCAGCCATAGGACATAACGATTTTTTTTTTTTTTTTGCAGAATAACCAATAGTCTTAGCAATATACGAGCTTTGCGGTTTTTCTTGGGACCTTTTTGGGCAACTACCCAACAAAATATAACCCAGTCTTAACACTGAACCAGAGCTTTTTCCCTTGAGTTCTTTTTCAGTGAACATTTATGTTTCTCATTATTGAGCCACCTTGGTATTTAGATGTTCAGTTTTGATAGGTTACACAAATTTGGCAAATTGCCTACATGTTTCAGTTTTACAGTTCTTACCAGCATAGGTTTTTAAAACTACTAATCTTTTTTGCTGTGACTGCAAGTACATTTGGCTATACACTTGTTCTGTGTCTTCTCCCAATTGATTACTTTGTCATTTTTGTTCTTCCATTTTGTTAACCCAGCATTTTGTTCCTTTTCAATTTCCTTTGTTGTCTATATGCTTAGGTTCAGTTCTCATCTTCAGTATGTTTTCTAGGTACTTCTTATTTTTTTTCCTTTTTATTTTTATTTTTTATTTATTACAATGTATTCACTTTGTATCCCAGCTGTAACCCCTTCCCTAATTCCCTTCTAATCCCACCCTCCCTCCTTCATCTCCTCCCATGTCCCTATCCAAGTCCACTGATAGTGGAGGTCCTCCTCCCCTTCCTTCTGACCCTAGCCTATCAGGTCTCATCAGGACTGGCTGCATTGTCTTCCTCTATGACCTGGAAAAGCTACACCCCCCACTCAGGGGTAGGTGATCAAAGAGCCAAGCACTGAGTTCATGTCACAGACAACCCCTGTTCCCTTTATTAGGGAACACACTTGGAGACTGAGGTGCCATGGGCTTATATCTGTGTGGGGATTCTAGGTTATCTCCATGAGTGGTCCTTAGCTCAAGCATCAGTTTCAGAAAAGACCCCTGTGCCCAGACTTTTAGAATTTGTTGCTGTCCTTGTGGAGCTCCTGTCCTCTCCAGGTCTTACTATCTCCCACTTCTTTCATAAGATTCCCTGTACTCTGCCCAAAGTTTAGCTATGATTCTCAGCATCTGCTTCAATACACTGCTGGTTAGAGTCTTTCAGAGACGCTCTGTGGTAGGCTCCTTTCCTGTTCACCGATTTTCCCCTCTTACAAGTTATATCCCATTTGCCTTTCTGAGTGAGTATTGATCATCTTACCCAGGGTCCTCCTCCTTGCTTAGCTTCTTTAGGTATACATATTTTAGTATTATATCTTGTATATCTAATAACCACTTATGAGTGAGTATATACCATGTGTGACTTTTTGTTTCTGGGATATTTCACTCAGGAAGATCTTTTCTAGTCCCACCATTTGCATGCAAATTTCATAATTTCCTTGTTTTTAATTGCTGAGTAGTATTCCATTGTTTAAATGTACCACAATTTCTGTATCTGTTCTTCATTTGTTCCTCTGTGTTGTTTCCAGATTCTGGCTACCATGAATAAAGCTGCTACAATCATGGTTGAGCTAATGTCCTTATTGTATACTTGTACATGTCTTGGGTATACACCTAGGAGTGGTATAGCTTGATCTTGAGGTAGCACTATTCCTAAATAGTGAGAAATCACCATATTGATTTCCAAAGTGGTTGTATAAGTTTATATTCCCACCAGCAATGGAGGCAGGTTCCTTTGTCATCTTCTCCAGTATGTGTTGTCACTTGAATTTTTGATCTTAGCCATTCTGATGGGTGTGAGGTGAAATCTCAGGGTCGTTTTGATATCCATTTAACTGAGGACTATGGTCATTGAACAGTTCTTTAACTGTTTTATTGAAATTCCTCTAATGAGAATTATCTGTTTACCTCTGTACCTCATTTTTTAATTTGATTACTTGATGTGTTGCTGTTTAACTTCAAGTGTTCTTTATATGTTCTGAATATTAGCCCACTGTTAGATGTAGGGTTGGTAAAGATCCTTTCCCAGTCTATAGGCTGTTGTTTTGTTCTTATTACAGTGTCTTTTGCTTTACAGAAGCTTTCAGTTTCTTGAAGTCCCATTTATTGATTGTTGATCTTAGACCCTGTGCTGTTGGTGTTCTGTTCTGGAAGTTGTCTCCTGTGCCAATGAGTTCAAGGCTTTTTCCTACTTTTTCTTCTAACAGGTTTATTGTGTCTGGTTTTATGTTGAGGTCTTTGATCCACCTGGCTTCAGTTTTGTGCAGGATGATAAATATGGGTTTGTTTGTATTTTTCTACATGTAGACATACAGTTAGACCAGCACCATTTTTCAAAGATATTGTCTTTTTTTTTTTTTCCATTGTATGGTTTTGGCTTCTATGTCAAAAATGAAGTATCTGTAGGTGTGTGGGTTTATTTCAGGGTCTTCTATTCCATTGAGCCTCCAGCCTGTTTCTCTGTCAATTTCATGTAGTTTTTATTACTATTGGTCTATAATACAGCTTGAGATCAGTGATGGAGATATGTCTAGACGATCTGTTGATGTACAAAATTGTTTTAGCAAATATTGTTTTTTTTCCATATGAAATTGAGAATTGTTCTTTCAAGTTCTATAAAGGGTTGTGCTAGTATTTTGATGGGATTTGCATTGAATCAGTAGATTGCTTTTGACAGGATGACCATTTTCACTATGTTAATTTTTCTGATCCATGGTACTGGGAGATCTTTCCTTCTTCTGATGTCTTCTTCAATTTCTTTCTTCAGAGACTTGAAGGGTTTTTTTTTTTTTTTCAAATGGGTCTTTCACAGCAAGGTACTTCACGCTATTTGTGGCTATTGTGAAGAATGTAGTTTCCCTAATTCCTTTTTCAGCCCTTTTGTCTTTTGTATACAGGAGGGCTACTGATTTTTTTTGAGTTAATTTTGTTTTCAGCCAGGTTGCTGAAGGTGTTTATCAGCTGAAGGAGTTCTCTGTTTGAACTTTTGAGCTCACTCATGTATACGATCATATCATCTGGAAATAGTGATACTTTGATTTCTTCCTTTCTGATCTGTATTCCCTTGATCTCCTTTAGTTGTCTTATTGCTCTAGCTAGGACTTCTAGTACTATGTTGAAGAAATATGGAGAGAGTGGGCAGCTTTGCCTTGTCTCTGATTTCAATGGGATTGATTTAAGTTTCTCTCTGTTTAGTTTGACGTTGGCTATAGGCTTGTGTATATTGTCTTTACTGTGTTTAGGTATATGCCTTATATCCCTGATCTCTCCAAGACTTTAAACATGAATGGGTGTTGGATTTTTTCAAATGCATTTTGGTATGATCATGTGGTTTTTCTCCTTCAGTTTGTTTATATGGTGGATTACATTTTTGGATTTTGGTATACTGATCCTCAGCATGCCTGGGTTGAAGCCTACTTGGTCCTGGTGGATGATCTTTTATGTGTTCTTGGATTTGGTTTGTGAATATTTTATTGAGTATTTGGTTTGTAAGAGAGATATAGCTGAAGTTCTCTTACTTTTGGAGTCTTTGTGTAGTTTAGGTAGCAAGGTGACTGTGGTCTCATAGAATGAATTTGGTAATGTTCCTTTTGTTTTTATTTTGTAGAATGTTTGAAGAGTATTGGAATTACCTCTTCTCTGAATGTCTGGTAGAATAGTGTTCTGAAGCCATCTCTCCTTGGGTTTTTTTTTGGAAGTTAGACTTTTAATGACTGCTTCTATTTCCTTGGGGGATATAAGACTATTTAATCTATTTACCTAATCTTGATTTAATATTGATAAATGGAATCTATCAAGAAAATTGTCCATTTCATTATATTTTCAAATTTTGTGAATATTGGCTTTTGTAGTAAGATCTAATGATTGTTTGGAATTTCTCAGTGTCTGTTGTTATGTCCCCATTTTTGTTTTTGATTTTGCTGATTTGGATAGTTTCTCTCTGCCCTTTAGAAAGTTTGTCTATCTTGTATTTTCTCAAAGAACCAGCTCTCAGTTTCATTGATTCTTTGAATTTTTTTTCTGTTTCTAATTCATTGCTTTCAGCTCTGAGTTTGATTATGTCCAATCATCTACTGATCTTTTATGTGTCTGCTTCTTTTTTCTAGGGCTTTTAAGTTGCTTGTATGAGATGTCTCGAATTTTTTTCTGATGGCACTTAGTGCTATGAACTTTACGCTTAGCACTGCTTTCATTATGTCCCATATGTTTGCATAAGTTTCATTGAATTTTAAGAAGTCTGAAATTTCTTTTTTTATTTCTTCCCTGACCCAGCTGTTGTTGAGTAGAGTTGTTTAGTTTCATGTGTATGTAGGCTTTTTGTTATTTCTGTTGTTGTTGAGGTCTAGTTTTAGGCCATGGTGATCTGATAGGATACAAAGGATTATTTTGATGTTTTTGTATCACTTGAGGCTTGCTTTATACCAACTATATGGTCAATTTTAGAGAAGGTTCCGTGAGGTGGATGTTCTGTGGATTTTATCTGTCAGGACCTTTTCTGATTTTATGTCTTTTTTCACAGATGTCTTGATTTTTCAATTGTGTCTTCAGTGCCCAAGATTCTCTCCTTCATATCTTGAACTGTGTTAATGCTTACCTCTGTGGTTTGTGATCCCTTTGCTAGGTTAACCATCTCTTGGAGTTTTTCCATGTATGTTTTCTTCATTGATTCTAATTAATCTCGTTTTCATGTCCTTCACCATTTCGTTTATCTGTATCTATTTGGATTTCTGCCATGATGGCCTCTATTTTTTTGTTTGTTTCCTCTCTATATGCCTCTATTTTTTTTTTTTTGGCTGCATTTGCCTGTATTTCTTTGAGAGATTTGTTTGTTTCTTCTTTATGTGCCTCTAATAACTGGATAAGTATAGAGTTGAGATTATTTTCCTCTGTGTCTGATTAATTAAAATAACCATTGATTTTTGGGTTTGCTGGTGAAGCCATAATGTCCTGATTTTTGTTGGATGTGATTGTCCAGTCATGTGTTTATTTGTAAACTTCGCTATTTATTCCTGGAGCCTTTACTGCAGACTGGGTCTGTCTGTCTCTGAAGTCTGGAGTATTCTTTACGAAGATGAGAAAGGTGCACTGGTTGGAGAGTGGATGTTGGTGTTTCAGCTGTCACTAAGGGAGGAAGGGCCCACGTGCATGTATGCAAGCACAGGAGTGTGCGCGGAAGTGTGCCTTGAAGGACTGGGTGCTAGAGCATGTAGATGCCTGAAAGAGTGGAGCTTAAGCACAGGTGGGGGTGCTGTCGCAATTCGTGGATGCAGTTCACAAGTGCAGTTGCCCTGAATGCCTCAGGGGCCCACAGGCCTTTTCTTCTGTCCTAGAGGCATTCAGATGAGACTGGGTTGCAACATCTTGGCTCTAAGAATTGTTTGCCTGGACTCCACAAATAGACCTACAGAATAGGGGCTTCATTGTCAAGAATGCTGTCCCAAGGATTCCTATGTTTCCCACAGTTGGGATTGAGTGGGAGGGATCTGATGTCTGGCTGCTAGCATGGAGGGACCCGGGTTCTTCCTGTTCTCTGCTCTCAGATTTGGGCTAGCAGAGGCAAATGAAAGTATAGGATATGAGTCAGTGGTGTCTTCCTGACCTGGGGTTATTGGCCTCAGTCACTGAGCATGAAGGCCTCTGCTTGGGCCAGGGAATGTGCAGGGTGTCAAACATTTGTCACTGTCAGACCCCAGAGATGTACAAGGGTGACCTGGATCCAAACTGCCCCAGCTCACTGGTTGTCCCCTCTCTCCCAGGACGCCTCAAAGTCAGTGTTCTGACTTCAGCTGCTCCTCCACTCACCAGTTTCAGAGTATTGGATCCCCTGCCCCTCGGGCGTGGCGGGAGCTGATCACAGCCATCTTGGACTCCTCTAGGTACTTCTTTGGGGGTTTTGTTTATTCTTATTTTTCTGTGTGGCTGGAGGTCCTTGTAAGTTGTATCTTATCTCTACATTTCTTCACATAGAAATTAAAAGAGATAAACTTTCCACCTAGACCAACTTTTAATTGTTTGTAATCTGTTTTTGTCAGCTGGTGTTGGCCTGGCAAGGGTCATGCAACTTAACAGCAAGGCAGGAGAGGAGACAATGCAGCTGCACCTGGAGGCCAGCGGCTCCGAAGAGGAGACGCTTACAGACTATTACAAAATACTCAGGACCCTTGGCAAAGGGGGCTTTGCTGAGGTCAAGCTGGCCTGCCACCTCCACACAGAGGTGCAGGTAGCTGTCAAGATCCTGAAAAAAGGGAGCAATGAGCCTAACAATGAGACAGAAATTGACATCATTAAGGTGCTAGAGCACCCAAACATCATTAAGCTGTTCCACATCATCAATACCAGAGAACACACCTATATGGTGATGGAACATGCTGCCCACGGAGACCTGGTGAGCCATATTGAGAAGGTGGGATGTCTGCAGGAGAAGCAGGCCCAGCACATCTTCACACAGGTGGTGTGTGCAGTTCACTATTGCCATAACAATGGCATTGCTCACAGGGACATCAAACTAGATAACATTCTGCTGGATGGCAAAGGGAACATCAAACTGTGTGACTTTGGCCTGGCCATCAGAGTCACAGATGGACAGATGGTGTTGGGGTTCTGTGGCACTGTTGAATATTGTGCTCCAGAGCTATTCACTGACAGAGAATATGATGCAAAGGCAGTTGACATCTGGAGCATGGGAGTGGTTTTATATGCAATTGTGACAGGCCGGTTCCCATTCAATGCCTACACCTATTCAGACATGAAGGAGGAGATGCTGAGTCCCACGCTCTTCATTCCTGCCACACTTTCAGAAAACATCTCAAACCTCATTGTGCAATTGTTCACTATTGAGCCTGGACAGAGGCCAAAGATAGGTGACATTAAGCAGCACAAGTGGCTCAAGGACAGGGAAGAATTTTGGAAACTCCCATCATCCTCAGCAACACACTGTAACAACCCAAGTCCCAGCATTGTGGTGGCTATGTGGGACATGGGCTACCGTCCCAAAGATATTTGTGACTGTATTCGTGAGAAAAAATTCAATAATATCATGGCCACGTATCTAATTCTAAAACATGAGTCACTGAAGGGCCAGACTAACCATCCTGTTAAGTCCTTGCAGGGCGGTATTGCCATGTTCCCAGCACGTGCTCTCACCTCTCTTCCTCCTGTGAGGGCAATGAGTGAGCCTGCACATTCCACATTGACCTGGCTGGCTGAACACCACGTACACAATGAGAATGGGTCAAGGAACAAGGGAAGCAGGAACCTGAGCATGCCTACCATCCTGTGCTGGCAGCGGTATGGGGTCAACCTACCCAAAGTTGTCCCTAGGTGTGCTCCCAAGGTTACTTATCTCATAAGCAAAAGTGGGAAAAGTAACATTATATGCAAAGGGGTCTCTTCAAGTTGCACATCCGAACAGGGCATCTCTTCGGCAGAGTCTTTTTCCCTCCACAAACTGAACATCTCCTCAGATAGTTCTTACACTCTGAGTACACCACCTGCAAGTAAGTCCAGGGAGTCACCTCAGCGTGTTAACAGCACTGCCGCCAATGGAACCCAGAGACCTTCCCTTCAGGCAACATCCAAGGACAACTTTAAAGGTGTCCCACCCGAAGGAGAAAGTACAAGCTTTCCCAGGAATCTATCCCGAGGCTGGAAGAGGGTTAAGAAGAGAATTTGGAACTGTATGCAGACATTGTGCTGTTGCCTGCCAGTCTCAAAAAGGAGCCATATTTCTCAGAAGGAAGTGGTACCACTTAAAGTTAAAGGCAACAGAGTTACATACTCTATTGGACATCTGTGATTTTTAATGTGGATATATTCTAAAGTCTCTTGGAACCAACACACAATAATTATTTGTATGCAAATTAGAAAATCTTATTTTCAAAGGAGCAATCTCACATCACCATCACCTCAGAGAAAACCAAACTTCTTACCTGAAAATGGACAGCAGAGGATGAAAAGCAGAGGTGGCAGAGACAGCAGGAATGAGTTGGATAAAGGTGGAAAGATTCAGAGGGGATGAAAGTTTCAGTGGAGGGTCAAAAAAAAAAAAAGGACAGTGAGGGAGGGGAAGAACCACTGAAGAAAGAATGGCACAGTGTGATAAGAACAGGCAAGGGTAAGTGTATGTTTCTAAGCCCCTAAGATTGTCCCTTTGAGATGACTTTATCTCTTTAAGTGATAAGCCTCTATGCAGGTTGAGACAAGGGATGGGACTTCTCCTTTTGTGTGAAACAGCAGAAGCAGGATCCCTGCAGGAACTCCAGATGTCAGTGTGTCCACTTAACCCAGCCTAGAGGAGTCAAGCACAGGAAGAGGCAAGCCATCTACCAAAGGTTTCTCCACAGGAAAGTATAGGTAACAAGGGATATGTCCCGTGACTGGCTTCTATAGCATCATTATGAGAGTGTGGCCTTGTGCCAAAACCATGCCCAAGGCTGCCCAGGAATGAGGACCCCCTATGGGCCAAACATCATAGAACTTCCTCAGCAGTACTCATTCCTTGGTCTTTCCCTTCATTCAGGGTCTGGTCCAAGGGAGATGTTTCCCCTCACTGTGGAGAGATGAATCACCTCTTTCCTCCACTTCTCCGCCCTAATACAGTGTTTCCTGCTTACCCCATATCCCTGTGTCCCTCCCAACACAGGAGACACAGTCTCACTGCTGGTGGTGAAGGGACCTTTTTGTGGGGAGTCTTATCATAACCATATCTGTCTCTTAAGAAGAAGTGCCAGCAAGCTGGAAGGAAATGGGCATCTCTTTGAATGGAATGCGGGAATGTTGCTCTGCTTTGGAAGGTGGGTATTTCTTGTCTGTCCTAGAACATGGCGGACACCTGGCTTAGTCTGCAGTCTTGGAACTACATTTTATTCCTGTCCCACTTTAGGGGTCATGTCTAGACAGAGCCTTGATAACCATAGAGTAGGGGCATTTAGCCAGGCTATCTACTTGAGTGTCCGACTATGAGCGTTATCTTCGGTGTTGTTGTGGACACCTACCAGGCAGATTCCCTACTCTCTGCAGTGAAGAAGGTCCAATTGGAAGGGCTTGAATACCAGGGCTCATCTGAGGGCCTCACATGGCTGAGGCATCACTGAGACCACTAAGTTTACCTCCATTGTATGAGAGATGGTTCTGTGATCTGGTCCAAACATGAAACTGGTCTGCAGGTAACGAACATGAGGATGCTGAAGCCTCCTTCCCTTGCAAGGAAAGTGATCACTGAGCTCATGATGCAGATGAACAAAGGGCAGACAGACAGCTGAGGTGTGGATTCAGAGGCATCTTGTGACAAGCCCCACACCTCTCCTCTCTGACCACTGTCACAAACTATTATAGAAGAACAGTTTCTGCCATAGAGGGTGAACATATTAAACTTGTTTGGGATGACAGCTATTTCCACAAGCAACCTGTTTAGTCTGTAATGGACTGAAGAACCAGGAATTCAAGAATGCACACAGCCTGCAAGGAAAACCAGCCCAGAGCCAGTGAGCTTCTTACTCATGTGGCCATAGCTGCAATACATCAGTGGGGGATTACTAAGGCACTGAAACCAGGCCTGTGAAAAGGGAATATGTGTGCTGTGGCTAGGTCAGTGAGTCCCAGGACAGACAGTCCAAGGGAATCATTAGCTCAAGACCCAGGTGATGGTCTCTAAGATGGTGAATCACAGTGAAAACAGGTTCAGCCCAAGATGTCACTTGGGTCTGATGGAGACTTTGTGTATTTCTGTTACTCAATGAGGGGTGTTGCTCCTTATAGCCTGCTGAGGACTATAACACTTATAGTCTGCTGAGGACTAGCCCTACACACAGCACCTCTATCTTTCACCGCCTGCCTGATAGAGGAAGCATGAGCATGGCATTTAGTACAGATAGTTGTAGCAGAAACTTCACACACATCATTTCAAAGCTGCTCACAGGCATTCACCTCACAGAAGACAAACCTGAGTCCTTGAGATACCCTATACCTTTCTACCCAGTGAGCCTTTTGACCCAACCACAGTGATCAATGTGGGTGGGACATTGGAGTCTCAGAGGTCACCTCCAGATCTTTTGTTGATTACACTTTCTTTCCTTGTATAGGTTCTTTTGGAGATGTCCTGTTGTGGAAGCTTATTTATTATTATTAATAATAGCTTATTATTCACCATGAATGTGAATCCTGTCTCATGTGGACAAGGGTAAGTGAGATGGGGTTCATATATTGGAATGCCTATATTTAACCACATTGGTGAGAAACTGGTTTTCCTCCTTTCCTCCCTGAGCCCGACTCATGGAAAGTGTCTAGACTTCAATGAGGAAATCATTTCCTGCAGGAAGAGGTCCATGAAGAAAAAATAATGATGTCACCATGGCAAAAGTCACAGTGCAAGACAATGGGCCTTATCCCTGCCACATTAGTCCCTGAATTCCACCCAAAATAAACCTGCCATTATCTACCAAGGTTACTGGTACTGGGCATGGGGAATGCAGAGCTCTTGATCAACTTCTTCATTGTTCCATTATGTTCCTTTTCTTGTAGGCCCCAGGCCACATCCTGAAGTATGTTCCCAGTGAATTCTTGGCCTGAGGACCTTCATACTCAGCACTAGTGCCAGTGATACAGGAGAGCACCTCAGAACCTCCAGCCCTAAAAGGAGACTAGCATATCATTGCCTGTGCTCTAGAGGAGGGCAGATGCTCCACACAACCTCAGGAGGACATATTGTGAAGGACAAAGAAACAGATTCTATTCCTTCATCCCCCAGCATCCTCCCTTCTCAACAAGATCTGAGGATAACAGGAGGACCCCTTGGGAAAGCCTCCCAGTAGATGTGTTAATGTCGAATCCCCACCCCATCTTAATATTATTCGGATTCCAGCGGTTCACAAAGTTCACTTATGTCTATCTATCCTCACAAATGATCCCAGAAACGCGCCTGAGCAGAAGAAAGTGTCTCAGCAGAGCGTAGCAATGTGAATGTTCACTTTGAATCTCTTTTGACCACTAGAACAGGTTTCTTGAGAAGGGCAGTGTCTATTATCCCTTGTCCCAGACCACCACTAACATGAAGATGGACTGGAAGTCATCTGGTTGGACCAGCTCACACTGAAGGATTCTACTTAAATTCTGAGGTATTTAACCTAATTTACATAAACTAGCATTCAGAACATTTGACACTTGTCAGGTAGACATCCAAAGCCATCTACCATAGTTGCTCTTCTTAAACTGAGAGAACTTTGTAGGTCATCTATAGACTCAACCAAATCCAGTCTGATGACCAAATATGAAATGTAAGAACCAGCATGACCTAAATCTAGAAGAGATGGCAGGGGGCAGAAGAGAATCAAGACCCTGTACTTCTTCCAGCACTCCACACAAAGCCACAGAGATACAGAAAGTGCTAGAGGAAAGGAACAGAGACTGCACACTAAAAACTTACCACAAAAACCCAGCACTAGACTCACCTAAATCACACTAAGCGATGTTTTCAAAGTCATCCAGGGATATCAAGGCAGAGAAAATGGTCTGTCCACAAATGGACACAGGTCAGGTATGGAAAAGCAAACAACTGGAAAGCTACTGATAAATGAACACCACCAATGTTACAGTTGCCCCATCCAAAAAGCCAAACTGCATAACATTCATGTCAAAGTGACAGAAGAAACTTACATAACAATGACATTGTCAATAGGAACATTCCCTAGCAAGTTAGCAGAGAAGAGATGGACTGTGGATATGGGAGCTCTGAGGCCACCAAATGAGAAAAACAGAAGTTGGAACCTGGCTTGAGCAGACACTTCTTTAGAGAATCTGGAGGGAGCCTGGCCCATGCCACAAATCCCTGTCCTAAGCCAAGATAGTGGTGCACTCCCTAGCAGCACCAAGAAAATGTCCTGGCAGACAGGCAGAGGTGCTCTCCACCACTCCTGTGGTTACTCCTGGCTACTCCTTTACCCCTTCCCAAGATTACTACATGAGGATGTGGGATAGGAACAGAAGAGTCACTACCCAAGGTGGGATGGTCACTTCCAGCTCTGACTGTTTGCTTTGCTTTTGACTCCCAAATTCCTCAGCACAGTAGAAGGATGAGAGTGAGCATGAGAAAGACATGGTATGTGCTGTAGCTTGTGAGTTTCCAGCTGCTGCTCCTGGAGACCAGAAAGCCTAGAGCTGCACAGGCCTCATCACTTCTCCATACACACTGCTAGTTAACAAACCATGGAAGAGACACCACCCTCCTGCTGCCCCACAAAGGCTGCAAGGCAGCAGGCTGAGCTAGACACTTCACAGCCCCAACATGGCTGTGTGTCAGGCAAGGGTGGAGACTTACAGCATATACCATGTAAACAAGTAGAGATTAGGCCTTGACTGAGAGTTTTATCCACTCATAGCCACACATATTCCAAAACTCCACACACAGGTCTGGATGCTTCTCTCCTCACCCTAATTCAACACGCACCAGTGAGTCAAGATTTGACACATCTGTTCCCTCTGCTCTCTCAAACACCACTGGCAGCAAAAGACCCTACTTGAAATCCCCTCTCTTGACACCACTTACTCAAATGCAGGTGCATGCGCTCCTGTTAGAACTGGCTGAACACTTCCCCTCAAAGCCCCATTTACCTTCCTCTAAGGTGGGCCTTGCTGCTTACCAACCATGCAGCTCTACATATACTGGCGCCAGCTGTTTTTAGAGCAACCTGGCAACTCCACATACTGAGCCTCTACTCAGGCCCTACTGGACATGAAGGCCATCTTATTCCCACCCAGACCACCCTCCTAAACTAAGGGCCATACTAGACAATTCCCTGCCACAGCCTTGCAGGGCATGCTGGGTGGAAGCAGAGCAAATGATGTGAAGTGTCTGATGCCAAGCAGTTTCTATGGATGGGAGTTGAGGTCGAGGATAGAAGAAAGAGAAAATTTTCAGGAGAAAATGGCCTGAGAAACACCCATTGTAATTGTCAGCGCATGTGTGGATGTGGCAGCCAGGATAGGGACGTTAAGCAGGCCGATGACACTGGTTTATATTGGTGGTATCAAGAGTGTGTGCATCAGGGCCTGATATCAGAAGTTTAGAAGGGGCAAAAGCCAGGGATGTGTTCAGCATATTCTGAAAACTACTGTGTATTTTGGGTGGATGTGGAGGAGGTGGGCCATGTCTCAGAGCCTTACAGCAGGTGCAACATGTGAGTTGAAGAATGGCTGGTGCATAATATGTGTGTGGCTTTAAGTGTCCCACAGGGCCAGGTACCTAGCAGAGGATGTAGGCAGCAGTAACAGAGGGAGGAGGATCAGTCTTGCCCTGATATTTAGAAATGTGAGTTTATATGTTGGTGTGTTGGGGAGATGTTTTGCAGGGCCTGATGACTTCCATTTTATCTGCAGCATCAAGGGATCTAACTGGGCATGATGAAGAGCAGTGTATATTGTGTGGCTGTGGGGTGGGAGGCTGTTGGTTTGATGTATGGTGTGATGAGCGTGATATCTACCACATTATGTGGACTGGAGAGGGGATGTCCACTTGCATCTGATGATACCACTGTAACGTCAGGGACAGTGGGGTGGGGTGAGCGGCAGAGCCTGAACCCTACAAACTTCCATGTGATAGGCATACCCCTCCCCCTGTTAACGCCTTCCATACATTGTTGATCTAGAGTTAGGAAGATCACCCCTTACCCACACGATAGAATTCTCTAGGGATCAGGCCTGGAACAACACCTATTCAACACCTCTTCTGTTGTCCCACCACCAAGGTAAGGTACCAGACTCTGCTAGACATCCCTCTAACCACAACATCAACTGAGATATGGTGAAAGGCATCAGACCCTGTTGGACACTCTACTTCCTGTCAATGACACACATTTTCTGTTTGGTTCAACCACTCCTGGCATCCTCCTGCTCTGACATACAACACTAGGTATAATGCAGTGCTGGACACCACACCCATATCACCTTACTTCATTGCCAGCTCTTGGGGCCTGCTGAACTGAACACATATGCCCTCGTGCACATGTGCTTGGGAACACAGGCTCACACACATACTCACACACCATACATTCATTTCTTTGTGTTGGGGCATGCATGACTTCCCAGCAAACCACACATGGACTGCTAGGTATCATGTCTTACTGTACAAAACCTCACATATTCCTCTTATTTATCCCAAGGTATTGGATCCCAAATATCCCCCACCTAACCCCACATCAACTATTGTTTAGCAGGCTATGCAAGATACTCTCTTACAACTGACCCCAAAATACGTGCCTAGTTATTGGGCCCCACTTGACTCTCACACTACTGAAGATGCACACACACAGCTGGTTGCAGGCCCCAGTGCTACATACTACTGTGTGAGTATCAGGGCCTGCTGGAACCGCATCATATCAACAAATATAAACCTGAGGATGTCAGACATGCCCAGCATGCTATGCTAGCTGGAGGCTCTGAGGCAAACATGCCACCCTGCAGCTTCCTCACTTACACAGCTAGGTCTCAGGTTCCGGTGACACCCCCTATGCCTTACACTCTCTGAAGTCTCAGGCACTCCTGGACATCACATCCACCACTTATCAGACCTTGAAGGACACCAATTCATCCATAAGCTAACATAAACCTAGAGGGTATTGGGCCCAGCTGGACACCATCTTCTTCCCTGTTCCTCTCCGACATACAGTGTTATTCATCAAAGTTGTTGAATTCACCTCCACACCCGTGATCACACATCCATTTCTACATATGTGGATCTGTTTGATCTCCAACTCCTCATAAATCACTAGCTATCAGACCATGCTGGGAGCTTCTCCTCCTGCCATGCATCTCAAAATTTTAAGAGCATTGCTGGATGCCCTTCTGCTGATGACACACCTACACTGCTCAGCACCAGGTCCTGCTGGAATTCTCTCCTAATGCCACCTCATGTGCTGTGTATCAGGCCCCACTGCTAGTTAACCAGGGCACACTGAACACTATGCCATTCCTAAACTGTGGTGACATCTAAATGCTGTGTATCAGGTTCACTTGAACACCACTCTTCCAGCCCACACGGCATGCTAGGTATCGTACAAGCTTGACAACCACTTGCCCCAGTATACACTACTGGCCAACAACACTGCAATATTTAAGGCTCTGCCAGATACTCCTGTCCCTGACACATGCGAGCTCCTAGGCTTCAGGCCCTGACTGCTACTCTGTGCACATTGAACTCATGCATACAATACTAGGCTTCAAGCCTTAACATTGACCATTCTGCTGCCCTAGAAAGTAGCAGGGGGTGTTAATGTGGCTGAAAATTAGCACTCCCTCCGGACAGCAATACAGGTATAGGAAGACAAGTTTGTTAGACAAGGCCTGTTGTCAGGAATTGTGTACAATTTAGAACTGGGAGTCCTGAAGGAGCTGATACCTAGTAGTGCATAAGGGCTCAGGCATTTGTCCAGCAAGGCCTGAAACCAAACAGTGCATTTCAGACTATGGTGGCAGGGGAAGGAGTGTCCAAGGGACCTCATGCCTAGCATTTCAGGGGAGTGTTGGCAGCAGGGTGGGGGTATCTATGAAGCCCTTTAGGGGGCGCAGCTCCTCACACTGAGATGACTCTGTGTGGGAACAGCTGGGAAATGCCCTGGAGTGTCACAAACACAGCAGGTTATGATGGGTGGCAGCAGTCAGGAGCTGCCTAGGTCAAGAAGACTCAACACACATCAAGTTTCTGCAGGCTCCCAGAGGGGTGTCCAGCAGTGCCTGATATATAGCCCTTCATGTGAAGCAGTGGTGGTGGTGTTTTAAAGAGCTCTGTGTGTGTGTGTGTGTGTGTGTGTGTCTGTCTGTGTGTGTGTGTGTGTGTGCATGTGTGTATGTATATGTGTGTGTGTGTGTGTGCACCTGTGTCTGTCTCTGTGTGTATGTGTGTGTGCACCTGTGTCTCTCTCTGTCTATGTGTGTGTGTGTGCACGTGTGTCTGTCTCTCTCTCTATGTATGTGTGTATGTGTGTGTGCACCTGTGTCTGTGTGTGTGTGTGTGTGCACCTGTGTCTGTGTGTGTGTGTGTGCACCTGTGTCTGTCCATGTGTGTGTGTGTGTGTGTGTGTGTGTGCACGTGTGGATGTAGTGAATGCTTAGGGAGTGTGCTTCACTGTTGTTACCTAGCAACGAATGTGAGGCTGAGGTGGGGTGCACTTGGACAGAAATGTAGCTTGAATGTAGCAGTCAATGTGGGGTAGTTGGTTAAGGGGTCTCTAGGGTCTGACATCAGCAGTAAATCTAGGTTTCAGACGCAGGGGAAGGGAATGCAGCAAGGCCTGATATAGAGCAGAGTGTTGCTGAAATATGGGCCCACAGGGCATGATACCATGAGGTTCATGAGTGCTGTCTGCTCCTTCCAAAGCCCCACGTAGAACTCTAGGTTTGTCCCAGGTGATCGCAGCCCCTGCCCGCCATGCCACCTACACTAATACGTCCCTGCTGTACACCGCCCTGCTAACCACCACACCGTGCGCAGTCCAAGTGCACAGTTCCCACCCCGGCCTCATGTGCACACACTGCGGGAATCAGGCCCTGCTGGACACACGGCCTACACATCACTGCAGCTCTGTTTATATTAACACTCCGGGGCAGGGCATCTCCCATTCAGTGCTGGGTGAAAGAAGGGGGACACTACTGGTTGGAATACCAGGCCCCTTCCAAGATTTCTTGATGACAGTTCCTGCTAGTGTCCCCTCACCTACAGCCACAGCCCCACAATCACAATTACAGTGAGGTGTCAGGTGCCCCACCCCACAGCCAAAGACTCAGCACACAGGTATCAGGTACTGTTAGGTTTCCAGCCCGTTTTCAACCAAAGTCTCAGGTCAGGTCCTCCTAGGTATAACCCTACAGCCAATGCCCCACATACACAGCCAAGTGTCAGGTCCTTCCCCTACCTACAGTCAAACACACACACACACACACACACACACACACACACACACACACACACA
>NW_026585626.1:13437353-13442952 GCF_907164565.1 Psammomys obesus | reverse complement strand
ACACACACACACACACACACACACACACACACACACACACACACACACAGAGTCAGGGCCTGCTAGTTATAACACCCTAGTCAAAGCCCCGCATTCAATGCTGTGGTTCAGCTCCTGCTGAGTAACCTTCTCCACAGACAGCCCCACATAATACATATATGTCTAGGTGCCATATCCTGCTAGTCGTTCCCTCTCCCATAGCCAATCCACATATATACACAACCACAAGTGCCTCTGCACACTTCCTAACACTATCTAGCAGTTGCCATGCCCGCCAGAGATTAAGTTCTTAGAACCAAAGCCTAACACACAGCTCTCGGGATCAGGTTGTGCTAGGTAATCCTTAACCCACGTCCAAAGCCCCACATACACAGACACAGATGACTAACTGTTATTGTCTTAATTTTTCTCACAGCCAATGCTCCAAGCATGGCTAGGTGTTAGGTCCAGCAAGGTGGCCCCTATTTAGCCACAACTACCCCAAACTCACACATACACACACACATACACAGTGACAAGCATGAATGCTCACACACAAACACAAAGTGACAAGCATGCAAGCTCCCACACAGGAGTGGGTGGTATGTCTAGCTAGCTATTGAAGGGGAAATTTCTGTTTTCTTTGAACACTGAATTTTGTCATGCGATGTTTTGCCCAGGTTGGCTTGTGGGAGGGCATGTGATGTTTTCTGTGACCCCTCACATGTGAGAGGCATGCCTTTAGCCAGCTGAGAACCTCCGTGGGTGGACTTGGAGGAGAGGACATACATAGAAGCCAAGGAAGATTGAGACGACGCTTTTTGTGTCAACATCGCTGCGCTGATCTTTGTGCTCCCACACTTGACTTCGCAGAGAGACGTTCCAGAAAGTGCTTTCTCACTGTGTCTTGGCCTCTATATATGTCCTCTCCTCAAAGTCCTCCCACGAATCTTCTCAGCTGACCGAAGTCATGACCCTCCCTAGTGAGGGGTCACAGCAAAACACCACATGCCTTTTCACAAGCCAACCTGGGCAAAATATCTCATGCCCTGCTTGCAGGAAAACATCACCTGACAAAATTCAGTCCTCAAAGAAAGCAGAAATTTCCACTTCAAGGTATCCTTCCCCTTAGAGCTGAAGCCCAATACACAGGGCTGGGTCTCAGGGCCTGCTACCATTGTATCTGCCTCTACCATTGCCAATCCTTCCTCCACTCACACAGACATACACATGATTAGGTTTTCATGTGCTATGTTTCTGCTCCATTAATGCCAAAGCCCAACCCTAACCCAAATAACAGGACCTTCAAGGAAGAGACCCCTCTACAATCAAAGTCCCCATTTATGTCTGTGTCAGATCATACTTGTTAACACCTCCCCTATAGCAAAGCTCTATATACACATGTAAGGCTAGGTGTAACCTCAGGCTAGGTATACCCTTCACCATAGCCAGTGCCACATACACGCTTAAGATTAATGTTAAGTCCTTCTCGCTGTCCCCTAGCAGACAACCAAACCTATGAAAACACACACGTGTACTCATGAACATGTTTACTAGCAAAAGCCATGAAAACACATACATGCATGCACACATGCACTCATACACTGGACTATACTTCAGGTCCAGACATTTTCCCCTCACAGGCAAAGCCTCAACCCGTGTACGGCTAAGGACCAGGTTTGCTAAATACCTACATCCAATTCCACACAGCAGCTGGGTGTCAGGTCCTGCAAGGTTCCTCCTCCCAGACAGGCAAATACAATACACAGAGTGATGTGTGAGGGCCTGCTGAGTTCCCGATTCTGAATAGCAAAATTCCACAACATAAATACAGAGTGTGGGGGAGGAGAGAGAGGAGAGAAAGAGAGAGAGCTGTTAGGTACAGTATATATCATAACCATAGTCAAGTCTGTCCTCTAATATACTCACATACACACTGCTAGGTATCAAGTCCTGAATATTATCCCCTCACAGACAAAGCTTATTTTCACATATATGTGTAGGTGACAAGTCCTTCTATATATCTCATAACCTACACTTAAAGCCACATATATGGCTAGGTATCAGTTCCTGATCATTTCACTCAAATACACAATCAAATCCAGGGTATATAGCCTTGAATATATACCCAGCTATAGGTGTCAGGGCCTCCCTGATTCTGACTTCTGTACAGCAAAGTCCCAAATATATAAACACTCTTGTTCTCTCCCATTCTCTCTCTGTCTTTCCATCTATTCCTTTCTCTTCCTCCTCTCTACCCCTCACACACAAAGCACTAGGTATCATCACCATAACCTAAATTCACACAGACAGACACACACACACACTACTAGACATCAGGTACTGAGTGTTCTCCCTCACAGACAAAGCTTACATACATATAGGGGTAGGTGGCAAGTCCTTCTCTATATCACAACTCTACACTGAAAGCCACACACATGGCCAAGTATCAGGTCCTGGTATGTTTCCTCAAATTCACAGCCAAATCTAGGGTATATACACTGAATACTTTAATGGGGTTCGGTGTCAGGGCCTCCTTGATTCTCCTTTCCCTTCAGCAAATCCCAATATATATGCATTAACTAACTCTGTCTCTGTCTCACTCTCTCCCTCTCTCCATCACCAATCCTCTTCCTCTCCTTTTTCTAAACCTCACACAAAGCACTAAGTATCATCACCTGCAAGGAACCTCCTCTCCTACAGACAGAGACACCCCCCTCACCCTAATTAGATGTCAAGCCCAGCTAGGTATTGCCTGCCAGTTTTACAGAGAAACAGCCATACACACTTGAGTTTGCTTGGTTCTCTTTCTCCTGAAGTGAAAGCCAAACTTATAAATACAAGTCTACCTGTCATGTCCTGCTACATAATCCTTCTCCATCAATCTAAGCTAGGAGTTCCTTCCTGCTACACCTCCCCCACAACCATAACCCAAATAGTCATACAAGCCTCTTTCTAGGTTCTGTTTTTTATGTCTTCTGTTTCAGCCACACTGCACATACACACATGTCTAGGTGACAGGTCCTGCAAGACACCTCCTTTCCTTACTGCCATAGCCTAACATATGATAGGCTGGGTATCATCTCCTGCTGTGCATCCCCTAGCCTACAGCCACATGTCACCACACACTGCTATGTTTCAGGTCATATTAATTACAAACATTCCTACAGGAAGAAGCCCATACAAACATAACCATAAACAAGCAAACACACACACACACATGCACACACAGAGAGAGAAATGAGAGAGAGAAAAAAAGAAAGTTAGGTACCAGCTTATATTAGGTATCCCCTCTTCTAAAGCGGAAGCCCCATAGGCTGGTCTGAGTTTTAAATCCTGTGAGGCATCCCCTTTCTTAGGAACAGACCACAAACACAGGACTAGGTTTCAGATCCTGCTAGCTACCTCCTCCCCTAATACAAAGCTCAATTCAGAAACATTGCTGGTTGACAAGTACTGTTCCACACTTCCCACACCAGTGATCAAATGCTAGGTACAAACAAACACACACCCTTGCACATATGCAAATACATGCATGGTTGTGTCTTGCCCTTCAAGTTAATTCATCCCCTACAAGCAAAACTCTCCAAAATGAGCTACTTGTGTACTCTGCTTGATACAATCAACATCCACTTTTTCTCTGGTCTCACCCTCCCTGTCTCCCTTCTCTTTTTCTCTTTACTATACACAACTAGATATCAATGCCTTGTAGGTATTATACTCTATAACTAAAATCCCACAGAGGAATCCTGGTGCGGGTCATTGTATGTTTCCCCTGTCCTGTAGTCAAAGCCTCTAATATACACACCTGGTATTTACTCCTGCACAGCCAAAGCCCCATATACACATACAGATCAAGGGATCCAGGCCTGCTGCCTAGACCCTCTTCTACAGCAACAGTTCCTCTGACAAGGATGTTGTCAAGCCCTGATAGGAAACCCAACCACTCTCTGTTCCTCCATTGCTCATACTCACTCCGAAGACTCGGAACTAGGAACTGAAGATGTAAAGAACTTGCAGCATCTGTCTTTCTAGATCTGGGTTATACATTTACCCAGAAAATGGCTCACAAAAAAAAAAGATGGTTAAAGTGCTGAGCCTCTGAAACTAGGCTTATGATGTTGCAATTGCTGTAAGGTTATAGGATTCATTTGCTGGATGGATGACTAAAGCTTGATGAGGGATCCTAGCCCACTGTGGGTGGTTCCAACCCTTCCAGTTGGGACTGTGTTGCATAAGTAAACCAAGCAAGCCAAAAAGAGGAAGCCAATAGCCTTGTTTTCAGTGTCTGCTCCTGCTTAAACTCCTGCCCTAACTACCATAAATGGTAGACATGCATCAGGTCAAATAACCTCCTTTCTGCACACATTGATTATTGTCATGATGTCTGTCAGCAATAGAAATTATACTAGGACAATATCACAAGACTGGCATCATTGTTGGGATCCTATTGCCTCCACCTCCTAAGAGTCAGGATACAACTATGTACTGCAGCATTAAATTGATAATTAGAACTTCTCAGATGAGATAGATGTCACAGAAAACATAAGTTACCATCTAGGAAAACAGAGAGGTGAGGATATGGTTAATGAATTTAATCATAGCAAGTATCTTCAAGCAGCTGGGCTAGAGATATTTAAGAGTGAAAATGAGAAATGTGGTGCAAGAAGTATACAGGGATGGGGAGGGGGAGAATTTGACTTCATTTTTAATGCAGTGAGAAGACACCAGAGGATGGGAACAGAGGAGTGACAACATCTGACTTGGAATGTCAGACATGGAGCACACATGCGAGGGCAAAACTGATTATAGTGACATTAGTTTAGGCGGCTTGTAGAAATATGGTGATGCTCTGGCTTGTTCTACATCAAAGTTCAATCCCAAGGTGAATGTGCCACCTACATTTGGTGTGAGGTGCTTCATTAGGTCAGAATATATATGCTTTATTAGCTCCCTGAGCATGCTTACATGTGTGTGTGTATGCACATACCCTGATCATGAGCTCAGAGGATGTGTACCCTTCTGAATACACTCACAAAATACATCCTGGAGTATGGTTTGTGAGGTCAGAATGGATATCACTCCTACATCATTCCACACCACCTCACCTATTCCACCTACAAACATGCACCGGTTGTTGTTTTTTGTTTTTGTTTTGTTTGTTTCTTTTTTTCCTGAAAAACTGAAATCCAGGCACCACACACCCAAGAACATCCAAGCAAGAAACACCAAGCATCAACCAAAGCACTGAACTCAATTTTGTCAAAAAGAATTAAACTAAATCCAGATGAGCAAGCCCAATACAAAGTCAGAAGTAATATCAAAAATACAAGAGAACCGGGCCCCTCCATTACATGATTAGTTCCAAAGTAATGCCCAACTGCAAGTGTCACTTAAAAACTTCAAGACAAAGTATTGAATGACTTTATCATGTCATTCTTTTTTCTAAAGAACTTTATTTTTACTAAAGAAGTAAAAAAATCTCCTGATAGTTCTTTATGGAATTAATAACAGAGTTAAAAGAAACTTATGAAAGTAGAATGTAACAAAAAGACATAAGTACTAGAGGAAAGCAATGCTGGAAATGCATGCATGGTATGTGCTCACTCTTAAGTGGATA
>NW_026585626.1:13408902-13432353 GCF_907164565.1 Psammomys obesus | reverse complement strand
AGGAAGTCTTTAATTTCTTTCTTTATTTCTTCCTTAACCCAGCTGTCGTTGAGTAACAAGTTGTTCAGTTTCCATGTGCGTGTAGGCTGTTTGTTATTTCTGTCGTTGTTGAGGTCCAGCTTAAGTCCATGGTGGTCAGATAGAATACAAGGGATTATTTCAATCTTTTTGTATCTGTTGAGGCTTGCTTTATGACCAACTATATGATCTATTTTCGAGAAGGTTCCATGCGGTGCTGAAAAGAAGGTATACTCTTTTGAGTTTGGATGAAAAGATCTGTAGACATCTATTAGGTCCATTTGATTTAGGGTCTCTGTAAGTGTTTTTATTTCTCTATTTGTTTTCTGTCTAGTTGATCTGTCCCTTGCTGAGAGTGGAGTGTTGAAGTCTCCCACTATTAGGGTTTTAGTGTCAATGTGTGATTTAAGCTTTAATATTGTTTCACTTACGAATGTAGGTGCTCTTGTATTTGGGACATAGATATTCAAAATTGTGATATCCTCTTGGTGGATTTTTCCTTTGATGAGAATATAGTGGCCATCCTTATCTTTTTTGATTAACTTGGGTTGAAAGTCTATTTTATTAAATATTAGGACGGCTACTCTCGCTTGTTTTCTGGAACCATTTGCTTGAAAGACATTTTTCCAGCCCTTTACTCTGAGGTAGTGTATATCTTTGTTGCATAGGTGTGTTTCTTGGATGCAACAGAATGATGGATCCTGTTTCTGCAACCATTCTGTTAGTCTGTGTCTTTTAATTGGGGAGTTGAGTTCGTTGATGTTGATAGTAACTAGTGACCAACAATTGTTACTTACTTTAGATGTGGGGTTGGTGGTGTCACTGAGTATCACTGCTTGTCTTCTTTTGGGTTTTTTTTTTTTTGTGTGTAGTTATCTATTTCCTCTGTTTCCTTTGATGTAGTTGTTTTCTTTGGTTTGGAGTTTCCCTTCTAGTAACTTCTGTAGAGCTGGGTTACTATGTAGATATTGTTTAAATTTGGTTTTGTCTTGGAATATCTTGAATTCTCCGTCTATGTTGATTGAAAGTTTTGCTGGGTATGGTAGTCTGGGTTGGAATCTGTGGTCCCTTAAGGACTGTATGATTTCTGTCCAGGCCCTTCTGGCTTTCATAGTTTCTGTTGAGAAATCTGGTGTGATTCTGATAGGTCTACCTTCATATCTTACTTGGCCTTTTTCCCTTGCTGCTTTTAGATTTTTTTCTTTGTTTTGTAGGTTCAGTGTTTTGACTATGATGTGATGTGAAGAATTTCTTTTCTGGTTTAGTCTACTTGGTGTTCTGTAGGCTTCTTGTATGTTTATGGCCATCTCCTTCTTTAAGTTGGGAAAGTTTTCTTCTATAATTTTCTTGAAAATATTTTCCGGACCTTTGAGCCTGATGTCTTCTTTTTCGTCTACTCCTATTATTCTTAGCTTTTGTCTTTTCATGGTGTCCTTGATTTCTTGGATGTTTTGTGTTTGGAACTTTTCTGATTTTATTTTTTCTTTGGGAGACGTGTCAATTTCAGCAAGTGTATCTTCGGCTTCTGAGATTCTTTCTTCCATCTCTTGTATTCTGTTGGTGATGCTTACCTTTGTAGTTCCTGATCTTTTCTCTATGCTCTCCAGCTGCTGGTTTTTCTCTATTTGTGTTTTCTTTATTGATTCTAATTCTGTTTTCATGTCTTGCACCATTTCCTTCATCTGTTTGAATGTGGACTCCTGCTTTTCAATGATAGCTTCTATTTTTTTGTCTGTTTCCTCTCTATGTATCACTAATTGTGCCTCTACTTCTTTGGGTATAATTGCCTGTATTTCTATGAGAGCTTTGTTTATTTCTTCTTTATTTGCCTTCATTTGTGTGGACATTTCTTTGAGAGCTTTGTGCATTTCTTCTCTGTTTGCCTCAATTTTCGTGGTCATTTCTCTGAGAGCACGATTTGTTTCCTCTTGGTTAGTCTCGATTTCTTTGGTTTTTTCTCTGAGGGCTTTGTTCATTTCATCTTTATGGGCCTCTAATAGCTGGAGAAACATAGTTTTGAGGTCGTTTTCTTGTATATCTAGTGAATTGAAGTGTCCATTTTTTTGTGGGGTTGCTGGTGAGGTCATTATTCCCTGATTTTTGTTGGGAGTGTTCTTACGTCTGCCTCTAGCCATCTGGTTATTTATAATCCTCACTGGTTGTTCCTCGTGATTGTAGTTTGGGCTATGATCCTCTCTTTCTGTTTTCTGGACTGTTTTTTCAGGAAGATGAGAGAGGTTCACTGCTTTGGGAGTGTGCACTATGTTTTCAGTTTTGCCTAAGTAAGGAATGTGACACTGGCGCTATTCGCGTGTGCTTTTAGCGGGCGCAGTGTGCATGCGCGGATTCTCTGACTATGGCAGTGGCCTGCAAGCCACTATTACACAGTTCTGACTGAGATCCAGGGATTGTTTGCCTGGATTACCCTGGTGGACCCGCAAGGCACAGGCTTCCATGTTGGGGTCGCTATCCCAAGAATCCCTATGATGCCCACACTAGGGGTGTGGGTGGCAGGGATCTCGTCTGGTTGCTTCTGTGGAGAGGCCCTGGGTCTGGGGCAATCTCTCCCTAGAAGGCTCACTCACTCTCTTGCAGGACCAGTTGGAATGCACAGGGGTTCCATCTGTTTTGGTACTCTCTGTTTTGGTCCTGCTGCAGAAGTGCACAGGTAGGCTAACAGTCAGCTCTGTGACACTATGGCCGCAGGACTCGGTGTCCACCTTTCCTGTGGGCTGCCTCTTTGTCCTTTCCCTCTGCCAGGAGGGGTTATGTTGACTGGTCCCTGGGTGGCGCAGGAAAGAGCTAGGATGAGTGTAATCAATCCCAGATCCTGGGCCCAGATCTCTCTGCCAGAAGCAGCCTAGCGGTAGAATCTATGTTTGCTGATCCCAAGAGAGTACCAGGTAGGGTTGAGTGTCCTCAGATCCAGAGCTTGTGCTTCTCTGCTAGGGGCCACTGGATGAGCTGGAGAGAGGGTGCTGTGTCCTTGGCAGGCTGCCTCTCTGTCCTTCCCCTCTGACCTTCCCCTCTGCTAGGGCAAGCTTATGGAGGTGCTCTCAGGGGAGTGCCAGCAGGGGTTGGGGCTTCTCATTGGGATCCTGAGCCCTGAGCCAGCGTTTCTCTGCCGGGGGGGGGGGCGCCGGTGATAGAACTTGCTGCTAGACCTTATTGCGCTGGACCCAGGATAATCTCAGGACGTGTAGAATGATCCCAGATCTCGAGCTGTAGTTTGTTTGCTAGGAGCAGCCGGCAGCACTGGAGTTCCGGTACTGTGAGGCCGCTGTGTGCCTCTTTACCTTCTGCTCTGCTGCGGCAGGGTTATGGCGGAGTTTGGGGGAGTGCCCGAAAGGATTGGGTTTTCTCAGCCCCGATCTCGGGTTGGGGTACAGACAATGTGGTCTGTGGCAGATTCTGCTTGATGCCTCCTGCCTCCTCCGAAGAGGGAGTAGGGATTTTGAGCTGGGTGCGCAGCTGCAATCCATGTGTGGTGGGAGCTCAATTGTGATGGCGGCAGGTACCCATGGTCGGAGAGACCTTCCAGGGAAAGACTGGGTGACTCGTGACCAGTCTGGCAACTTTCCTTCCCCGTGGGGTTTTTTTGCGACTGGGACTCGCAGCCTCAGGCACCCTTGTGCCCACCGATCAGCCTGGGGAAGTGATCGGGACAAGCAGGCTTGCGGCACCAGCCCGGAGACCCAAAGCCCGAGTTAGCCGGGTTCTCTTCCGGGTTCTGGCTGGGCAGCCGAGAGTGGACCCGGCCGCTTACCACGCCGTGAGTGCCTCCCCTCACCTGGGAAACATGATAGCTGTTGTTTTAAGGCCCAGAGTTCAGTTTCCTGGTCGCTGCACAGAGATTGCTGTCCCGCTTCTCAGACATGGTGTTCTCCCGGCGCCGCCATCTGGGCCCCTCCCCAAGGAATATTTCTTATTCTACCTGAATCCTCTTACTCAAGCTGTGTTATTTCCATGATGCACCCTGCTGTTCTCACACAGTAAGCACTTATGCGGGAAAATGAGGTATGTGGAACCATGGATTTTCCTGATGCTACACAGCCCATCAGTCACAGCAGCAGGGCACCACTGACTGTTTCCAGCCTTTTTGCCGTGCCCTTCCCCACCAGACGTCCAGCAGGATGTCCTCCCTTAGAGATGACTAAATGATTCTCCTCTCTTTAAACACTTGGACAACAAAGAATCACATTTGCTTATTGTGCAATTTGTCTTTTTGATGTCTATTTATGTGAGTCTTTGTAATTAACAAAGTAAACCATCTATGATTCCATATCAAACAGTCTGTATAGTTTAGCTTTAATAATTTGCTGTAGAATTTCTCTTTTGAAAATCAAACTGTATAAGTATTTACACACTTTGAGGTGGCAGAATCTCCTGTATAGTTTCTGAAATGTGTGCTGTTCTTTGCAAGGGTTTCTTTCTTCTTAGAGAAATAAATTAACTCATAAATTTTTCTTTAATCTGTGGATATTTTTGTTCGCTTTCAATCACTGACTTCATCATGAATTCATCTTCATAGACAACTGCAGAAATTGCATGGCTGCATTTTCTTCAAATATTAGCCATTTGTGAAATGCCATGCATTTCAGTCTTGATGTAAAGAAATGCTTTGATATGCTACTTTCTTGTACAGCACATAGGTGTTGGGAAGGGTGCATGTTTGTTTATGTTTATACAGACTTGTCTGCATATGTGTACATGTGGCTGCAAGAGATATAAGCCTTGAGTGTGCCAGCCTCTTTGATTTTTTTAAAATTAAAATCACACACACAAACACAAAAAGCAGAGGGTTGTGCTGCTCTATGCCTGTGGGAGTCATAAGATAATTAGTGAGAGCCGGTTCTCTGTTTCAGCTATGTGAATTCCTGAGAACTGAACCATCAGGCTGGGGTCCAGCCTCCTTTACCTGCTAAGCCATATCACTAGCCATTGTCAGCCTGGGGTTATCTTACATAGAACAGGATGCTCTAAATCTCAGGGATTCACGTGTCTCTACCTTCTGAGTGCTGGGTTATAGGTGTGCAATACAATACCTGGCTTCAGGTATATATAGGGTCACTGGAAAATCCTTCTAAACATTTAGAAAAGAAATTACCCCAGTGCCACAGCTGCCTTTTCAATTTGGCAGTATAGGGGACTGACATCCACCAGTGTGCTACAGCTCCTGCTCTCCAGGTCCTGTCTGGGTGAGAAGGTGATGATATCCTTACTATCCCATTCTTTGAAGCTAGCCTTACATAAATACCCAAATCCAGGAAAGGGCAGAAACAACAATGTGTATGTGTCATGAACACAAATGAAAAGCACAGAACAATCAGTTCATTGTCAAGTTGTGGCTCAGGCAAGTCTGTCATTCGAGGACTTGGGGGGGCAGAGGAAGAAAGGTCAAGTGTTGAATTCTAGCTTAATATCAGCCTTTAGGAACTCTCAAACAAACAAAGAAACAAAACCACCACTAAAATACACTTAGTGCAAGTATAAAAAAGAACCACATACCTGGGACTCCAGGTTTGCACAAGAAGTAAGCTATAGCCAGGTTTCCCTGCCCTTCTTCTCTCTCTGTCCTGGCACAAGCATGCCAGAGGGCTTCTGATGCTTGGACAGGCATGCCATTAGAAGATGAGGTTGGAGCATGAAAGATAAGAGACCTGCTGAGGACCCTGGTATTGCCAGGTAGATTGAGGGAAGGGAGCAGGAGGACTTTTGTCCACATCAACACAATAATTTGGGGGATATACTCACATATAGAAAATATATATGTATATATATATGAATGCATTCTATTTGACAAGTGGTATGCCACACTTGGAAACTGTCTAAAGAATCAGAGTTCTGCACAATTTCTAAACAACATAAACAATGCACCTTTCACCATGAAATTCCAGCATTTTATTAATTAGTGCATATGTTAGGTACTGCCTACAACATGCATATTTATCTAGAGGTTACAATTCCATAGCAGATAATAATAATCCTAAAATGGTATTACTATGAACATAGTTAAACAATGCTGTTGTCTTAAAAAGACTAATCATTCTACAACACACTTAGCATTGGTCCATCAGTCTGGCCCTGTGAATCATCCCCAGGACACTGCCCTCAGTGTCCCTGTCAACTCTCCTTGCAGGTTCAGGATTGCTGGGATGCATACCAGGCATGGGGACAGGTGGAAGCAGAGACTTTGCCTTCCTAGGCTCTACTGCATCTGAAAACCAACTGTGAGAAGGAACCATGACTCAGAAACACTGGTCCATGAGGTCAGGGGAGGCCAGAGGCCTGGAAACTCAGCTTCATCTCACCCTCTGCTCCAGGTCAGGTGAGCCACATTCAGGCCTGCCACCTCATCCCTTCACAGGATCACACCTCTTTGAGAACCATAAACTGCCTCCTTGGCCAGCCATGCCTCTGGCATATAGCCACACCTCTGAAAGGACCCCACCACAGGCGCACAGACCCTACCTCCAACTGTCACGGAAGCATGGCCCATGTAGGCTTCTTCCCAACTTCATGGAATGTTCTGGGATATCATTCTCAAAAAAATCCTCACTCCTGGTGCATCCTTTCCTCCAGATCTTAGCCAACACCAGGTATATGGCACTTTTCCTAAGCATACTGGTCACCAGAGCTTAAGAATCAACTAAATGTCTCCAGCTTGTCACAGAGGTGGCCCTGACCATGGTTCTTGACAGGGTAGGCTTCTGCGAGGATATGAGGTGACTCTAGCTGAGATTCCTAGTAGCAGGGGACATGAAGACTGAAGAGGACACCCTTTTACTAGACAGTACTCCTGGGGGGGTGGCAAATATCAACCCACCCACTAAAACTTTGACCCCAAATTTACCCTGCCTATAACAAGTGCATGAATAAAAATAAACCAGAGATTGAGTAATGTCCCAGCAATGCCTGGTCCAACCTGAGACTTACGCCATGGGGTAGAGCCAGCCTCTGACACTGTTATCAATACTCTGCTATGCTTACATACTGGAACTCAGCATAGCTGTCCTCTGAGAGGCTCAACCCAGCACTGGGTTGAAGCAGATATTGAGACCCACAGCCAAATATAGGGGGAAGCCCAGGAAGTCTTGTGGAAGACTCAGGAGAAGGATAAAAGGACTCAGAGGAAACAGGAGCTCCACAAAAAGACCAACATAGACAACTAACCAGGGTCTTGGGGTGTGTGTGGAGACTAAAGCACGAACCAAGACCCATGGATGGACTGGACCTAGGCACCCTACACAGATGTAGCCAATGGGCATCTCTGTTTTCATGTGGGTACCCTAGTAAGGGGAACAAAGGCTGTATCTGACATAGACTCTGTTGCCTGTTTTTTGTTCACAGGTCCTATGTGGGAAGTGGCCAAAGCCTCTTCCAAGAAGTTTATCATGAAAGTTTACTGTCATTGGCCAGCCACAATATGAAAGTAATTTCTGAAGAGGTTGCTTCTTGGTGAATCTTATGTGGACAGAGACAAGAAGCAGCCTGTTTAGGGGTGAATGCAAGGTTAGGTTTGTGAGTATTGAGTGAGGAAGTCTTTTGGTTGCACTGCACTTCAAACAAGGCAGGACTCTGGAAGGGGGAAGAGTGTCCTGTTGCTTTTTGCCAGTAAGTTAGGAATCCAACATCAGTTGCTGCTCTTAGTGAGAGAGTTAGTCTCAAGAATATACAGAGTTCTGCACTAACTTGGATTGCATTGTTACAGTATTACCATGGTCATGTGTCTCTATATAAAGCATGTCAGGAACCATTTACTGTAGAAGAATATAGAATTTGAGTTTGTGCCTTGGGAGTACAAGTCTGCTCTTCTTCCTTTCCTGGTCTTGCAGGGATATCAATAGGACTCTAGAAATACCTTTCGCACTGACTGATAGTTCCTTGTTCTCATGTGTAGCAAAGAAGGAAAACTGTCAATGGAGAAACCTGGGGCCACAGAAACATGAATTAGGATGGAATCCACAAAATTCTAGAACCAGCAATGTGATTGGACATGGCTGTGTTCAGAGAGTGCATGCTCTTTTGCTATCATAATCCACCCCTCTACTTGCAGAATACAGACATGTCCATGAGGCACTGAGTCACCTGAGTATTATACATAGAGTCTTGTTTGTAACTTAAGGACAAAGGAATACTCCCAAGAGCAGTGCACACACCAATCCTGATCATATCTTTCTCACCCTCCTGAAGATAAGATCTATTGCAATCTCTACAAGTACCTAGGTTTCAGGTTCTTCACAGAAACACACTGTTAGAGTATGTAGCATACACTTCCATCGCATGAGGAAGAAAACAGTAGACCACATAAGGGGGGGACTCAGTAGCTCTTTTGGGGGGAAACAATAAGCGCTCATAGCACTATTTACATTCTAAGGCAGGCTATATCCATGATGCATTGTGAAATCAAAGGTTAGAATTTGAAATTACAAGTCAACTCAAAAGCTCTCTCCCATGGCCTTACTTTTTCTTCTCAGCTTTCCTGGTTCTTTTTGTTTGTTTGTTTGTTTTTGCTTTTTGTTTTGGTTTGTTTAGGGTTTTTTTTTCTTTTTTAATTTTTATTTTTTTATTATTAGTTACATTTTATTAACTCTGTATTCCAGCTGTATCCCGCTCCCTCATTCCCTCATTCCCTCAATTCCTCCCTCCCTCCCTCATCTCCTCCTTCCCTTATCTCCTCCCTGCCCTTTTCCAAGACCACTGATTGGGGAGGACCTCCTCCCTTTTCATCTGACCCTGTTTTATCAGTTATCTTCAGGACTGGCTACAAAGTCCTCCTCTGTGGCCTAGCAGGACTGCTCCTCCCTTGGGGAATGGGGAGGTCAAAGAGCCTGCCATTGAGTTCCTGTCAGAAATACTCCCTGTTCCCCTTACTATGGGAAACCAATTGGTTACTGAGCTACCACAGGCTACATCTGAGCAGAGGTTCTAGGTTATATCCATACATGGTCCTTGGTGGAGTGTCAGTCTCATAAAAGGTCCCTGTGCCCAGATATATTTGGTCCTTGTGGAGCTCCAATCCTCTCCACGTCAAACTAACTCCCCCTTCTTTCATGTTTCCCTGCACTCTGCCGAAGGTTTGGTTATGAGTCTTAGAATCTGCTTTGATACACTACTAGGTAAAGTCTTTCAGAGGCCCTCTGCACTAGGCTCCTGTCCTGTTACTTGTTTTCTCCTATGTCCTATGCACATCCCATTTGTCTTTCTAAGGGAAGATTGATCATCTTACCCCAGGTCTTCTTTCTTGTTTATCTTCTTTTGATGTGTTCTGCATTGAACCTCTCTTCAGGTAGCCTAAGTGAAACAAGTTTAAGTGATGTAGGGACAGGAAGATCAGAGAAGTCCAATGGCAAATATATTGATGGGAAACCATTTTTTCTCATCAATTACCAGGGAAACATTAGAGCCCCTCCCTGTTGATGGAGACCATTCATGGAGACCTTGCCCAGGGGAGGGCAATGCAAAAATAGATATGACCAGTATCTGCCTCTTGGTAGTGTCACACAACCAGTGAAAATGTATTATTGTTCTATTTAAATTAAACTATTTTTATTAATTACAGTTTATATTCTTTATATACCAGTTATAGACATCTCCCTCATCCCCTCCCAATGCCACCCTCCCTTCCTCATCTCCTATGACCCTCCCCAAGTCCACTAATTGGGGAGGTCCTCCTCCCATTCCCTCTGACCCTAGCATTACAAGTTTCATCAGGACTATCTGCATTGTCTTCCACTGTGGCCTGATAAGGCTGCTCCACCCTCTGGGCAGGTGATCAAAGAGCTAGCCATTCAATTCATGTCAGAGACAGTCTCTGTTCCTGTTACTAGAGAACCCACTTGGAGACAGAGTTGCTGGAGTTGCCCGAGACCATCAATAGTAACTGCCTGCACAAGGGTATGGGAATAGACAGAGACAGAGAACATGAAGAAGTGTCGCCAAGACACTGCTCTGATCAAGGTGCCATCTTTATTACAGAGTAAAACACTTATATAGTTTTCCAAGCAAACATATCCAAGCAAAACAGAAAACTTAACCAAACAAAACAGGAGGCTTAACTAGGCAAAACAGAAGGCTTAACAAAGCAAAACAGAAGGCATCTGCTGAAAACAACAATAGCAAGCCAGCATGACTTGCACACATATGACCATCTCAGGTCCAATGGAATGGCTACCACAATTCCCCCTTTTTCGTTTATGACCAAAGACTCATAAGGCTTCTTTTCTCTTAATACATTAATAATTATGAAATTATGAAAACTATTATGTAAAATCTACATGTGCAATGTCCAGTCTAGGTGTATTTAGCAACTTAGGAGAAAGTATCTGTTTATTCTTTCTATCTTGAAAAGTTAAAAGTTCTATACCTAAATTGACTTTTTTAAAAATTCTTTACCAATTTCACTTTATTCACTTTGTATCCACCCTGTGGTTCCCTACCTCCTCCCATCCCAATCCTTCCCTTCCTCAACCCTCTGCATACATGCCCCTCCCCAAGTCCCCTGATAGGGGAGGTCATCTTTTCCTTCCTTCTGATCCTAGTCAATTAGGTCTCATCAGGAGTGGCAGCATTATTTTCTTCTGTGACCTGGTAATGCTGCTTCCCCCTCAGGGGGTAGGTAATTAAAGAGCAGGCCAATCAGTTCATGTCAGAGACAGTCCCTGTTCCTATCGCAATGGAACCCACTTGGATACTGAACTGCCATGGGCTACAATTATGCAGGGGTCTTAGGTTACCTCCATGCATAGTCCTTGGTTGGAGTATCAGTCTCAGGAAAGACCCCTGTGCTCAGATTTTTTTGGTTCTGTTGCTCTCCTTGTGGAGTTCCTGTCCTCTCCAGATCTTACTGTTTCCCACTTCTTTCATAAGATACCCTGCACTCTGCCCAAAGGTTGCCCTTAAGTCTCAGCATCTGCATTGTTAGTCTGCAGGGCAGAGTCTTTCAGAGGTCCTTTGTGTCAGGCTCCTGACTTTTTCCCTCTTTTCTCCTTCTGACATCCATCCTCTTTGCCTTTCTAGATAGGGATTGAGCATTTTAGCAAGAGTCCTCCCTCTTGATTAGTTTCTTTAGGTGTACAGATTTTAATAGGTTTATCCTATATTATATGTCTATATGAGTGAGTATATATATAGACATCTTTCTGCTTCTGGGATAGCTCACTCAGGATGATCTTTTCCAGATTCTACCATTTACCTGCAAATTTCATGATTTCCTTGTTTTTTTTTTTATTATTCTCATTAGTTACATTTTGTTAATTCTGTATCTCAGCTGTATCCCTCATTCCCTCCCCAATCCCACCCTCCCTCCCTCATCTCCTCACTGCCCCCTTCCAAGTCCACTGTTAGGGGAGAACCTCCTCCCCTTTCATATGACTCCGTTTTGTCAGGTATTTTCAGGACTGGCTGCAAAGTCCTCCTCTGTGGCCTAACAGTACTGCTCCTCCCTTGGGAGGTGGGGAGGTCAAAGAGCCTGCCATTGAGTTCCTGTTAGAAATAGTCCTTGTTCCCCTTACTATGGGAAACCAATCGATTACTGAGCTATCACGGATCACATCTGAGCAGAGGTTCTAGGTTTTATCCTCTCATGGTCTTTGGTTGAGTGTCCATCTCAGAAAAGACCCTGTGCCCAGATATGTTTGGTCCTTGTGGAGCTCCTATCCTTTCCACATCAAACTCCCCTTCTTTCATATGATTCCCTGCACTCTGCCAAAGGTTTGGTTATGAGTCTTAGTATCTACTTTGGAGCACTGCTAGGTAGAGTCTTTCAGATGCTTTCTGCGGCAGACTCCTGTCATACATTCAATGCATATCCCATTTGTCTTTCTAAATGAGGATTGATCTTCAAACCTCATGTCTGCTTTCTTGATTATTTTCTTTAGGTGTATAAATTTTATTATGTTTATCATATCTTTTAGGTCTATATAAGCGAGTATATTCCATGTTTGTCTTTCTCCTTCTGGGATACTTCACTCAGAATGATCTTTTCTAGATCCCACCATTTGCCTGCAAATTTCATGATTTCCTTTTTTTTGATTGCTGAGTAGTATTCCATTGTGTAAAAATACCACAATTTCTGTACACATTCCTCCGTTGATGGACATCTGGGTTGTTTCCAGGTTCTGGCTATTACAAATAAAGCTGGTATAAACATGGTTGAGCAAATGTCCTTATTGCATACTTGAGCAAATTTTGGGTATATGCCTAGCAGTGGTATAGCTGGGTCTTGAGGAAGCACTATTCCTAATTGTCTGAGAAAGCACCAGATTGACTTCCAAAGTGGTTGTACCAGTTTACATTCCCACCAGCAATGGAGGAGGGTTCCTCTTTCTCCACAACCTCTCCAGCATGTGTTGTCACTTGAGTTTTTCATCTTAGCCATTCTGATGGGTGTAAGGTGAAATCTCAGGGTTGTTTTGATTTGCATTTCCCTAATGGCTAATGAGGTTGAGCATTTCTTTAAGTGTTTCTCTGCTATTCTATATTCCTCTACAGAGAATTCTCTGTTTAGCTCTGTTCCCCATTTTTTAATTGGATTACTTGGATTGTTGCTTTTCAGCTTCTTTAGTTCTTTATATATACTGGATATTAGCCCTCTGCCAGATAAAGGGTTGGTGAAGATTCTTTCCCAATCTGTAGTCATAAGTTTTGTTTTGATGATGTTTTTTTATTACTGAGTAATATTCCATTGTGTAGATGTACCACAATTTCTGTATCCATTTCTCCACTGAGGGGCATCTGGGCTATTTCCAGCTTCTGGCTATTACAAATAAGGCTGCTACAAACATGGTTGAGCAAATGTCCTTATTGTGTACTTGAACCTCTTTTAGGTATATGCCTAGGAGTGGTATAGCTGGAGCTTGAGGAAGCACTATTCCTAGTTGTCTGAGGAAGTGCCAGATTGCTTTCCAGAGTGGTTGTACAAGTTTACATTCCCACCAGCAGTGGAGGAGGGTTCCTCTTTCTCCACAACCTCTCCAGCATGTGTTGTCAATTGAGTTTTTGATCTTTGCCATTCTGATGGGTGTAAGGTGAAATCTCAGGGTCGTCTTGATTTGCATTTTACTTATGACTAAGGACTTTGAACATTTCTTTAACTGTTTCTCTGCCATTTGATATTCAGCTATTGAGAATTCTCTGATTAGCGCTGTCCTCCATTTTTTAATTGGATTACTCGATTTGTTGCTCTTTAACTTCTTGAGTTCTTTATATATACAGGATACTAGTACTCTGTCAGATATAGGTTTGGTGAAGATCTTTTCTCAATCTGTAGGCAGTCGTTTTGCTCTGATGACAGTGTCCTTTGCTTTACAGAAGCTTTTCAGTTTCATGAGGTCCCATTTATTGATTGTTGCTCTTAGAGCCTGTGCTGTTGGTGTTCTGTTCAAGAAGTTGTCTCCTGTGCCAATGAGTTTAAGGCTCTTCCCCACTTTTTCTTCTAAGTGGTTTAGTGTGTCTAGTTTTATATTAAGGTCTTTGATCCACCTGGACTTTAGTTTTGTGCAGGGTGATAAGTATGGATCTATTTGCATTTTTCTACCTGTAGACATCCAGTTGGACCAGCACCATTTGTTGAAGATGCTGTCTTTTTCCATTGAATGATTTTGGCATCTTTGTCAACAATCAGGTGTTCATAAGTGTATGGATTTATGTCAGGGTCGTCTATTCGATTCCATTCATCCACCAGTCTGTTTCTATGCCAGTACCATGCAGTTTTTAGTATTGTTCTATAGTAGAGCTTGAGATCAGGGATGGAGGTACTTCCTGAAGATCTTTTACTGTAGAGAATTGTTCTGGCAATTTTGGGTTTCTTGTTGTTTCATATGAAGGTGAGAATTTTTCTTTCAATGTCTGTAAAGAATTGTGTTGGTAATTTGATGGGAATTGCATTGAATCTGTAGATTGCTTTTGGTAAGATGGCCATGTTTACTGTATTAATCATGCCAAGCCATGAGCATGGGAGATCTTTCCATTTTCTGATATCTTCTTCTAATTCTTTCTTCAGAGACCAAAATTTTCTTCATACAAGTCATTGGCTTGCTTGGTCATGATTATACTAAGGTACTTTATGTCTTTTGTGGATATTGTGACGGGTGCTGCTTCCTCAATTTCTTTCTCAGCCCTTTTGTTTTTTGTATACAGGAGTGCTACTGATTTTTTTGAGTTAATTTTGTATCCAGCCACTTTGCTAAAGGTATTTATCAGCTGTAGGAGTTCCCTGGTAGAGTTTTTGGGTCACTCATGTATACTAACAGATTATCTGCAAATAGTGATAATTTGACTTCTTCCTTTCCAATTTGTATCCCTTTGATCTCCTTCAATTGTCTTATTGTTCTAGCAAGGACTTCAAGAACAATGTTGAAGAGATACGGAGAGTGAACAGCCTTGCCTTGTCCCTCATTTCAGTGGGATTGATTTAAGTTTCTCTCCATTGAGTTTGATATTGGCTATAGGCTTGCTGTATTTTGCCTTTACTATGTTCAGGTATGTGCCTTGTATCCCTGATCTCTCCAAGACTTTAAACATGAATGGATGTTGGATTTTGTCAAATTTTCTCCTTCAGTTTGTTTATGTGATGGATCACAATGATGGATTTCCATATATTGAACCACCCCTGCATGGCTGGGATGAAGCCAACTTGGTCGTGGATGATATCTATATTAATCCAACTGATCCATGAGCATGGGAGATCTTTTCATTTTCATTCTTCAGTTCTTTCTTCAGAGACTTGAAGGTTTTTCAAACAGGTCTTTCACTAACTTGGTTAGTGTCACACCAAGATATGTTATGTTATTTTTATCTGTTGTGAAGGGTGTAGTTTCTTTCTCGGCCCTTTCGTCTTTTTTATACAGGACAGCTACTGCTTTTTTTTTTTTTTTTTTTGAGTTAATTTTGTATCCAGCCACTCTGCTGAGAGTGTTTATCAGCTGAAGAAGTTCTCTGGTTGAATTTTTATGGTCACTATGTATATTCTCATATCATCTGCAAATAGTGATACTTTGATTTCTTCCTTTCTGATTTGTATTGTCCTTATCCCTTTTAGTTATCTTATTGCTCTAGCTAGGACTTCAAGTACTATGTTGTAGAGATATGGAGAGAGTGGGCAGCCTTGCCTTGTCCCTGATTTCAATGGGATTGATTTAAGTTTCTCTCTGCTTAGTTTGATGTTGGTTCTAGGCTTGCTGTATATTGTCTTTACTGTGTTTAGGTATGTGCCTTATATCCGTGATATCACCAAGACTTTAAACATTTATAGGTTTTGGATTTTTTTCAAATGCATTTTCAGTATCTAAGGAGATGATCATGTGGTTTTCTCCTTCAGTTTGTTTATATGGTGGATTACACTGATGGATTTACATATATTGAACCAACTCTGCATACCTGGGGTGAAGCCTCCTTGGTCATGGTGGAAGATTTCTTTTATGTGTTCTTGGATTCAGCTTGCAAGTATTTTATTGAGTATTTTTGCATCAATGTTCACAAGAGAGAGAGGTCTGAAGCTCTCTTGTTTTGTTGGGTCTTCCTGTGGTTTAGGTATCAAGGTGACTGTAGCTTCATAGAATGAGTTTGGTAATGTTCCTTCTGTTTCTATTTTGTGGAATAATTTGAAGAGCATTGATGTTAACTCTTTGAATGTCTAGTAGAATTGTGCACTGAAACTATCTGGCTCTGGGATTTTTTTGCATGGTAGACTTTTGATGACAGTTTCTATTTCCTTAGGGGATATAGGTCTATTTAATTGATTTACCCCATCTTGATTCAGCTTTGGCATGTGGAATCAGTCAAGAAAATTGTCCATTTCATTTAGATTTTCGAATTTTGTGGCATATAGGCTTTTGTAGTAAGACATAATGATTGTTTGTATTTCTTAATTGCCTGTAGTTATATTCCCCGTTTATTTCTGATTTTGCTGATATGGATAGTTTCTCTCTGCTTTTTAGTTAGTTTGGCTAAGGATTTGTCTATCTTGTTTATTTTCTCAAAGAATCAGCTCTTGGTCTCATTGATTCTTTGAATTGTTTTCTTTGTTTTTAATTCATTGATTTCAGCTCTGAGTTTGATTATTTCCAATCATCTACTTCTGTTGGGTGTGTCTGCCTCTTTTTTTTTTTCAAAGGTTTTTTAGTTATGCCTTTAAGTTGCTTGTATGAGATGTCTCAAATTTCTTTCTGGAGGCACTTAGTCTTATGAACTTTCTTCTTAGTACTACTTTCACTGTGTCCTATAGGTTGTGTAAGTTGTGCCATCATTTTCATTCAATTTTAGGAAGTCTCTAATTTATTTTTTTTTCTCCACTGATCCAGCTGTCATTGAGTACAGTGTTTGTTTAGTTTCCATGTGTATGTAGGTTTTTTGTAATTTCTGTTGTTGAGGTCTAGATTTAGGCCATAGCGGTGTGATAGGATACAAGAGATTATTTCGATGTTCTTGTATCTGTTGAGGCTTGCTTTGTTCCTGACTATACGGTCAATTTTAAAGAATGCTCTGTGAGGTGCTGAGAAAAAGATATTCTTTTGAGTTTGGGTGGAAAATTCTGTAGATACTATTAGGTCCATTTGATTTACAGAGAACCTCTGTAAGTGTCATTATTTCTGTATTTAAGTTCTGTCTAAATGATCTCTCCCTTGATGTGAGTGGAGTGTTGAAGTCCTCAACTATTAAGGAATTATGATCGGTGTGTGATTAAGCCTTAATAATGTTTCATTACAAATGCAGGTGCTCTTGTGTTTGGGCCATAGATGTTCAGGATTGTGATGTCCTCCTGGTGGATTTTTTTTTTTTTGATGAGAATAGAAAGTGTCCCTCCTCATCTTTTTTGATTAATTTTGTTTGAAAGTCTATTTTATTAGCTATGAGGACAGCTACCCCAGCTTGTTTTCTGGATCTCTTAGCTTGAAAATCCTTTTTCCAGACCTTTACTCTGAGGCTGTTTTTAATGTTCATTGCAAAGGTGTGTTTCAGGGATGCAGCAGAATGTTTGATCCTGTTTCTGCAACCATTCTGTTAGTCTGTGTCTTTTTATTGGAGAGTTGAGTCCATTGATGTTGATAGATAATAGTGACCAATGAATGTTAGTTCCTTTTATTGTCACGTTGGTAGTTTTGCTGTGTTTCTGTGATTGTTTTCTTTTACTTTTTCTTTGAGAGATGTATCAGTTTCTGCAATTCAGCACCTGAGATTCTCTCTTCCATCTCTTGTATTCTGTTGGTGATGCTTACCTTTGTGGTTCCTCGTCTTTTCTCTAAGTTCTCCAGCTCTAGGTTTTTCTCTGTGTTTTCTTCATTGATTCTAATTCTGTTTTCATGTCTTGCACCATTTTTTCCATCTGTTTGAATGTGGATTCCTGTCTTTCCATGGTGGCTTCTATTTTTTATTCATTTCTTCTCTATATGCCAGTTCTTCTGCCTCTATTTGTTTGGCTGTATTTGCCTTTATTTCTTTAAGAGCTTTTTTCATATACTCTTTATGTGCCTCTAATAACTGGATGAGCATATATTTGAGGTCTTTTTCCTGTATTTCCAATGAAATAGACTACCCATTGATTTTTGGGGTTGCTGGTGAAGCCATGATGTCCTGATTTTTGTTGTATGTGTTCTTATGCCAACCTCTAGCCATCTGCTTATCCATAACCCTTACAGTTTGTTCCTGGAGTCTATAGTTCACACTGGGTTTATCTTTCTCTGGTGTCTGGAGTATTCTTCAGGAAAATGAGAGAGGCTCACTGGTTCAAGAGTGGATATTGGTGTTTCAGCTGTAGGTAAGGGAGGAATGTCATGGGCACATATGTGCAAGTTCTGGCATGTGTGTGAAGTGTGCCTTGAAGGACATGGTGCTAGAACATGTAGATGCCTGGAAGGGTGGAGCTTTAGCGCAGGAGGGGGTGATAGCCCTGTTCATAGGTGCAATATGCATTATCAAGTGCCCTGAATACCTCAGTGGCCTACAGGCCTGTCGTACTGTTCTCCTGGTATTCAGATCTGTCCTGGCTCCAGGAATTGTTTGCATGGACTCCACTGATAGACCCACAGAATATGGGCTTCACTGCTTAAGAATGCCGTCCCAAGGATCCCTATGTTGCCCACAGTAGAGGTGTGGGTGGCAGGGATCCAGTGTCTGGCTGCTAGCATAGAGGGACCCTGGATCTAAGGCTCTGCACGCACTCACTTGAAAAGGCATTCACTTGCTCACAGGCCTAATCGGAAAGTATAGGAGTTCCCCCTGTTCTCTACTCTCAGGTTTGGGTCCAAAGAAGATCAGTCAGCTCAGTGGTGTCCACTGTTTGGCCACAGCGTAGGGAGACCAGTACTTGGGGCAGCTACCTCTGCTGTCTCAGTCACCAAGCATGGAGGCTCCTGCTTGGGGCAGCTGCCTCTGCCATCTCATTCACAGAGCACCATTTTGGCCTCTGCTGAGCAGGAAGGCCCATGCTTGGAGCAAGGAAAAGTGCAGGGTGATTGAATATTCATCACTCTCATTCCTGGGAGACATCCTCAGGTGACCTGGATCCAAACTGTCCCAGCTCATGGGTTGTCCCCTCTTGCCCAGGAAGTCTCAATGTTGATGTTCTGGTTTCAGATGTCCCTCCACTCACCCATTCAGAGTTTCGGATCCTGTGCTGCTCAGATATGGTGAGTACTGGTGGCTTCCATCCTGGACTCCCTGTAAGGCATTTTCTTAATTGGTGATTGCATCAGGTGGGGGGGGGCACCAATTCTGGTTGGGGCCATCCATGAACAGGTGATCATGAATTCTATAAGAAAGCAGAATGAGCAAGCTACAAGGAGCAAGCCAGTAAGCAGCACCCCTCAATGGCATCAGCTCCTGCCTCCACATTTCTGCCCTGTTTAAGTTCCAGTTCTGTCTTCCTTCAATGATGAACTATGATGTGGAAGTGTAAGCCAAGTAAGCCCTTTCTTCCCCAGCTGGCCATGGTGTTTCATAGCAGCAATAGAAACCCGAACTAAGACACTTAGATTTTTTTTTTTAATTTCTGTGTGAGAAATGTTTTGTAGTTTTTGATATGCAAATATCACACATTTTTTCCTATTATGTCTTTTATGTCTTTATGGTGCTTATCAGGATCAATTTACTTTCTTTACTTTTCTTTCTTTCTTGCTTGCTTGCTTTTTTTCTTTATTTTTATTTTTTTGAGATAAGTTTTCTCTGTGTAGCCTTGGCTGTCTTAAACTTGCTTTGTAGACCAGGCTGGCACCCAGCTTTTTATTTTTTTTAATAAATTTTAAAATTGAAATATAATTATATTACTTTATCTATTCCCTCCAGCATCTCCAATGGATAGGCTCCTTTTTGTTATTACACACACACACACAGAGAGAGAGAGAGAGAAAGAGAGAGAGAGAGAGAGTCACTCACGCACATTAATCTCTATAGGATTAACCCCTTTTCTTCTTTTTTCAAGATTTTCTTTCTTTCTTAGAATCGGACTATATTACCTCAAGATTTGCTTCTTCAAAAAGTGTCAAAGAAGGTATTCAATGGGCTACTTAAAGGTATAGATTAAGGATTTCAACTATACTGAGGAATTTTTAAGTCATTATTTTTTTAAATATTATTTATTCTCTTTCTATTTTGGTATAGTATCATAAAATCTCTAAATCTCTATTACATTTCTTTAATCTTTTATTCTATCTGTCCTACAGTTGAGTAATTTCTATTGACTTATCTTCTAAGTGATTCTTTTGTCTGCCATCTTGAGTATCCATGGCAACCCTTCCAATGGATTGTTTTTAGTTATCATTCAGCTCAATTCCAGAGCTTCCACTTGATTTTTTAAAAAAGACAACCAACATAACTTTGGCCACCAGATTGTTGACAAAGAAGCCAAAAGTGCATACCGGAGAGAAGGCAGCCACACCACCAAATGATGCTGAAACATCTGATGTCTCCCCTTAGAAAGGTGAAAGCAAATCGTCTTCTTTCATATCCTAGCTTCAGAGAGATAAAAAACCTCAACATTAAACCTGAAACTCGGAACTGCTAGAGCAAAAGACAGGGAGTCCTCCATACAGTGTAAGCACAGATAAAGACATTCTCAGTAGCTTTCTCGGTGCTCAGTAAATAAAGCCAGTATTTGACAAGTGAGATCTCATGAAACTAAAAAGCCTCTGTGCAACACAGGAAACAGTCATGTGGAACATATTTCAGATCAGGATTAAACTTTTGCTAGCTATACATTTGACAGAGGATTAATAAGAAGATTACACAAAATCTCAGTTAAAAAAAAACATAAGAAGAGTCTTCCATGAACAAAGTCATATCTCTCTTTCTCTCTCTCTTTTTTGGGTGGAGAGAAATTTAATATTGTTGCCTGAACATAGTGCCCAGCTCAGACCTTCATAGGACAGGGTGAAAGGGAAAGAGGCAACACCTGTCAGCAGCTGCCACAGAAGGTAGGAGAGAAGCCCGTAAAGATAAAAGTTCCCAACTAGTACTCCAGAGCCATGTCTTGCTGCTGCTAATATGATTTCTCCTCACTGTCATGGTCATGGTCTCTGAAATAATAAACAAGCCCCCAATTAAATGCACATTTTTAAAATAAGCAGTATTGGTCATGGTGTCTTTTCACAGCAATAAGAACAGTAACTATGACAGGTCCTTATAGGGAGTCTGCCACTATTGTTTTGTTAAATAGTCACAGTGTCAAACTGCACTCTAAATATTTATATTTCTATAATAGTGATGTTCTCAAATCTGGGGTCAGAGGGCCCTTCAGAGACGGTGCACCAACCAAGGACCATACATCGAAGACCTATGTCCCCTGCTGCAATGTGGCAAATAAGCAACTTGGTCTTCATGTGAGTTCCCTAGTAAAAGGAGCAGGAGCTGTCTCTGACATGGACTGTTGCCTGCTCTTTGATGACTTCTTCCTTGCCAGGCCACAGAGGAAGAAGATGCAGTCAATCCTGATGAGACTTGATAGGATAGGGTCAGTTGGAGGGGGAGGAAGGCTTCCCCCTTCTGAGGACTAGGGAAAGAGAATGGGGTGAAGAGGGAGGGAAGATGGGACTGGTATGAGATGAGGGAGGAAACTATGTTTGGGATGTAAAGTGAATAAATTAAAAAAAATAAATTTGAGTAAAAAAATGAACAGTGCTATTCTCATCGAGGTCAGAGAAGCTTTTGTTTTGAATGGGTAATGTTTAAGGCACAGACTCATAACTGGTCAATATGCTAAGAACAAGACACTGTTGAGATATCAGGCATATACACCATTCCTCCAAGACATAAGAGAGGGGACAGAAAGAACGTAAAGAATGTGCATGAATGTGACCTAGTTGATGCACCATGAATGCACAGCAGCAATGGTTACTTTCACAAGACTAGATGAATCAACACTCTCTCCCGAAAGATGTGGACTTTGTCATAGAATTTCTATAGTAGAGGAACAATAATCAGTTAAAGTTTGAAAGGAGAGAAGCCCTATTTTCCACGGTGATGGAGCCACTGGCTTATTGACTCCATTCAAGGAAGTAACTCTCACTGAGGAAACTCTAATTCAATCTAGTAGGTCACATACAACACAGACATGAAAGTATACAAAGAAATCAAGGAATAACAAAGATTTTACATGCCCTGGGAAGAGTGTAAGAAATGGTAATGAGGGGGTGAAGACTTTAATTAAAGAACATATATATCACTATAAAAATGGGGGGCACTGGAGAGATGGCTCAGAGGTTAAGAGCACTGGATGTTCTCCCAAAAGTTCAATATACCTAGAAACCACACAGTGGCTCATAACCATCTATAATGTGATCTGTTACCCTTTTCTGGCATGCAGGCAGAATACTGTATGAATAGTAATAAAAATAAATAAATCTTAAAAACGAAAGAGGACATGAAGTTGGGGGACACAGAAGGAGAATATAGGTAGATCTGGGAGAAATTAGAAGGGAACATGATCAAAATACATTGTATGAAATTCTCAAAACAATAATTAAAAAAGAAAAAATTAACAAAAAAATTCATTTCTTAATATCAAGGGAAAAAAAACACCCTGAAAAATTCTCCACTGGAAAAGGTATTGTTGATACTTTTCATCTTTTTCTTCAGTTCTTTGAACACACATTCTGCGGTGGTTTGAATGAGAATGGCCGGGGGGCCAAGATGGCGGCGCCGGGAGAACACCATGTCTGAGAAGCGGGACAACACACTCCAGGAGACTGAACTCTGGGCCCTAAAACTACAGCGATCGTGTTTCCCAGGTGAGGGGAGGCTCCCACGGCATTGGAATCAGTTGGGTCCACTCTCGGCTGCCCAGCCAGAACCTGGAAGAGAACCCAGCTAACTCGGGCTTTGGGTCTCCAGGCTGGTGCCAGAAGCCTGCGTGTCCCAATCACTTTCCCAGGCTGATCGGTGGGAACAAGGGTGCGTGAAGCTAGGAGTCCCAGTCGCAAAAAAACCCCACGGGGAAGGAAAGTTGCCAGACTGGTCACGGGTCACCCAGTCATTCCCTGAAAGGTCTCCCTGATTGCGGGTAACCACTGCCATCACAACTTAGCTCCCGCCGCTCACTGAGAGAAGCTGCGCGCCCAGCTCAAAATCCCTACTCCCTCTTGGGAGGAGGCAGGAGGTGTCCAGCAGAATCTGCCACAGACCACATTGTCTGTACCCCAACCCGAGATGGGGGCTGAGAAAAGCCAATCCTTTCGGGCACTCCCCCAAACTCCGCCATAACCCTGCTGCGGCAGAGCAGAAGGATAAAGAGGCGCACAGCTGCTTCACAGTGCCGGAACTCCAGTGCTGCTGGCCGCTCCTAGCAAACAAACTACAGCTCGGGATCTGGGACTGTGGTCATTCTACACGTCCTGAGATTATCCTGGGTCCAGCGCAATAAGGTCTAGCAGCAAGTTCTATCACGGCACCCACCCCCCACCCCCGACCCCTGGCAGAGAAACCCGCCGGCTCAGGATCCGACTGAGAAGCCCCAACCCCTGCTGGCACTCCCCTGAGAGCACCTCCATAAGCTTGCCCTAGCAGAGGGGAAGATCAGAGGGGAAGAACAGAGAGGCAGCCTGCCAAGGACACAGCACCCTCTCTCCAGCTCACCCAGTGGCCCCTAGCAAAGAAACCCAAGCTCTGGATCTGAGGACACTCAACCCTACTTGGTACTCTCTTGGGATCAGCAAACATAGATTTTACCGTCAGGCTGCTTCTGGCAGAGAGATCTGGGCCCAGGATCTGGGATTGAGTACACTCAACCTAACTCTTTTCCACTCCACCCAGGGACCAGCCAACATAACCCATCCTGGCAGAGGGAAAAGACAAAGAGGCAGCACACAGGAAAGGTGGACACCGAGTCCTGCGGCCACAGTGTCAGAAATAACAAACAGCTACACGCACATGGAAACTGAACAACTTGTTACTCAATGACAGCTGGGTTAAGGAAGAAATAAAGAAAGAAATTAAAGACTTCCT
>NW_026585626.1:13349921-13403902 GCF_907164565.1 Psammomys obesus | reverse complement strand
CCCTGGGCCAGATGGTTTCAGCGCGGAATTCTACCAGACCTTCAAAGAAGTGCTCACACCAATTCTCCTCAAACTATTCCACAAAATAGAAACAGAAGGTACATTACCAAACTCATTCTATGAAGCAACAGTCACCCTGATATCTAAACCACACAAAGACCCAACAAAAAAAGAGAACTTCAGACCTATCTCTCTTATGATCATTGATGCAAAAATACTCAATAAAATACTTGCAAACCGAATCCAAGAGCACATCAAAGATATCATCCAGCACGACCAAGGAGGCTTCATCCCAGGCATGCAAGGGTGGTTCAACATACGGAAATCCATCAATGTAATCCACCACATAAACAAACTGAAGGAGAAAAACCACATGATCATCTCCTTAGATGCTGAAAAAGCATTTGACAAAGTCCAACACCCATTCATGTTTAAAGTCTTGGAGAGATCAGGAATACAAGGCACATATCTAAACATAGTAAAGGCAATATACAGCAAGCCTATAGCCAACATCAAACTCAATGGAGAGAAACTTAAATCAATCCCACTGAAATCAGGGACAAGACAAGGCTGCCCACTCTCTCCCTACCTCTTCAACATAGTACTTGAAGTCCTAGCCAGAGCAATAAGACAACTAAAGGAGATCAAGGGGATACAAATCGGAAAGGAAGAGGTCAAAGTGTCACTATTCGCAGATGATATGATAGTATATATGAGCGACCCCAAGAATTCAACCAGAGAACTCCTCCAGTTGATAAACACCTTCAGCAAAGTGGCAGGATACAAAATCAACTCAAAAAAAAATCAGAAGCCCTCCTGTATGCCAAAGACAAAAGGGCCGAGAAAGAAATTAGGGAAACAACACCCTTCACATAGCCACTAATAACATAAAGTACCTTGGGGTGACATTAACCAAGCAAGTGAAAGACCTGTTTGAGAAAAACTTCAAGTCTCTGAAGAAAGAAATTGAAGAAGATCTCAGAAGATGGAAAGATCTCCCATGCTCATGGATTGGTAGGATTAACATTGTGAAAATGGCCATCCTGCCAAAAGCAATCTACAGATTCAATGCATTACCATCAAAATACCAACTCAATTCTTTACAGACCTTGAAAAAAAGATTCTCAGCTTCATATGGAGAAATAAAAAAACCCAGTATCTCCAAAACAATCCTGTACAACAATAGATCATCTGGAGGTATCTCCATCCCTGATCTCAAGTAATAGTAATAAAAACTGCATGGTATTGGCATAGAAACAGAAAGGAGGATCAATGGAATTACATAGAAGACCCAGAAATAAACCCACACACCTATGAATACTTGATTTTTGACAAAGAAGCCAAAACCATTCAATGGAAAAAAGACAGCATCTTGAACAAATGGTGCTGGTCCAACTGGATGTCCACATGCAGAAAAATGAAAATAGATCTCTATTTATCACCCTGCACAAAATTAAAGTCCAAATGGATCAAAGACCTCAACATAAAACCAGATACTCTAAATCTGTTAGAAGAAAAAGTGGGGAACAACCTAGAACTCATTGGCACAGGAGACAACTTCCTGAAGAGAACACCAACAGCACAGGCTCTAAGAGCAACAGTCAATAAATGGGACCACATGAAACTGAAAAGCTTCTGTAAAGCAAAGGAAACTGTCATCAAAACAAAACGAATGCCTACAGATTGGAAAAGAATCTTCACTAACCCTTTATCTGACAAAGGACTAATATCCAGTATATACAACGAACTAAAGAAGCTGAAAAGCAGCAAACCAAGTAATCCAATTAAAATATGGGGAACAGAGCTAAACAGAGAATTCTCGACAGAGGAATATCGAATGGCAGAGAAACACTTAAAGAGATGCTCATCCTCATTAGCCATCAGGGAAATGCAAATCAAAACGACCCTGAGATATCACCTTACACCCATCAGAATGGCCAAGATGAAAAACTCAAGGGACAACACATGCTGGAGAGGTTGTGGAGAAAGGGAAACCCTCCTCCACTGCTGGTGGGAATGTAAACTGGTACAACCACTCTGGAAATCTATCTGACACTTTCTAAGACAATTAGGAATAGTGCTTCCTCAAGACCCAGCTATACCACTGCTAGGTATATACCCAAAGTTTGCTCAAGTACACAAAAGGAATATTTGCTCAACCATGTTTATAGCAGCTTTATTTGTAATAGCCAGAACCTGGAAAAACCCAGAAATTGTGGTATTTTTATGCAATGAAATACTACTCAGCAATCAAAGAGGAGGAAATCATGAAATTTGCAGGCAAATGGTGGGATCTAGAAAAGATCATCCTAGTGAAATATCCGAGAAGGAGAAAGACAAACACGGTATATACTCACTTATATAGACCTATAAGATGTGATAAACATAATGCAATCTGTACACCTAAAAAAGATAATCAAGAGAGCAGACATGGGGTAAGATGATCAATCCTCGTTTAGAAAGACAGATGGGATGTGAGTCTACTGAACGCATTTGAAAGACTCTAACTAGCAGTGTTATGAAAGCAAAGACTCATGACCAAACCTTTGGCAGAGTACAGGGAATCATAAGAAAGAAGGGGAGTTAGTCTGATGGAGAAAGGATAGGAGCTCCACAAGGACCAAATATATCTGGGCACAGGGTCTTTTCTGAGACTGACATTCAACCAAGGACCGTGTATGGATATAACCTAGAACTTCTGCTCAGATGTAGCCTGTGGTAGCTCAGTAACCAATTGGTTTCCCATAGTGAGGGGAACAAGGACTATTTCTAACAGGAACTCAATGGCTGGCTCTTTGGCCTCCCCACCTCCCAAGGGAGGAGCAGTCCTGTTAGGCCACAGAGGAGAGCTTTGCAGCCAGTCCTGAAGATACCTGATAAAACAGGATCAGATGAATGGGGAGGAGGTCCCCCCCTATCAGTGGACTTGGAAAGGGGCACGGTGGAGATGAGGGAGGGAGGGAGGGACTGGGAGGGAATGAGGGATCGGGACACGGCTGGGATACAGAGTTAATAAAATGTAAATGATAAGAAAAAAATAAAATTCAAAAAAAAATAGAGAATGGCACTCATAAGTTTATGCATTTGATTACATGGTTTCCCAGTCTGTGGGACTATTTGGGCTGGATTAGGTGGTAGGTCCCTGTTGTAGAAGGTGCAACACTGGTGGTGGGCTTTCAAAAGTGTATGTCAATTTCAGTCTCCCCATCTCTGTCTGTCTTTCTCTCTGCCTTCAACCTGAAGATCAGAGGTTACTGTCATCTTTTCTTTCATCCTAGCAACTCCCCCCTTTTAAAATTATTGTGAAAGTAGGAAAGAGGACTGAAGGCAAGTATGTAAATAACATTTTTTTATGTGTGTGAACAACATATGAAGGGTAGTGATTTCTTCAACATGGTGTAAACAAATTTATCTCCAGATACATAACCCACTAGTGTCACTATTTCAGTTCTTACCCCTTAACCTCTTCTGGATTTCCCTTAGCATAAATTCCCAAAGTTCAATCTCTTCATCAATGAATTAGCTTTTTGTTTCTACACTGAATTGCCCAAGATAAATTATTCAAAAAGGAAAGAGATCTTCTTGGGCTGGCTTCGAACTTTTGCTGAGGGTGGCACAACATAGCAAGACAACAAGGGCATCTTGAGCCAAGAAGGAGAGAAACTGAGAGACTGGGTCTCTTTCCTTTTTTGAGGAAAAGTCCTCAGTGATCTATGGACTTCCTCCTGGTTCTCGCCTCTTACAGTATCTCCTAATAGTTGACACCCTGGAAACCAGGCTTTTACCTATAGAGTTTTGGGGGCACTGACTCACACCATAGCAAGGCGTCTCACATAATTTCTTATCTTTTAATTTATACTGTCAGGTTGTCATCTAAAGAAGCAATCAATTTTAAGCTCCATTAATAATTCATTTTACTACATTTATTACTCAGTAACTTAATATTAAAATGTTACTAGGAAAACTGTTTGTTAATTGATATTGCAGTTAACTTTTAAATATTTTTATCCAACTTAAATTTCTCTTTTATAATTTTCACAACAGAGATTAATATTTTATTGATACTTGAAATTTTATTCTGGTTGGCTACATCATCTTCTTTTATATGAAACTTGACAACTGTCTGTCAAGATTAATAACACCATGTTTTCTCAGTTTTTGTTACAGTATTGTTTTAGTATTTCTGTACTAAATTTTTACTACTTAGTATTAATGATTGAAATATTTTCAATCATTAAGTTTGACTAAATATTCAGTTAATTTTGCCTACATTTTAGTTATCTACTATCATTTGTTATTCCACATTTAAGTGTATAACTACATTTATTTTATACATATCTATAATTTTCATCAACATTTATTAGCTAATTAGCTTCTTTATGCATAGATTTCTTGGTGCTGTCTATCCATCTGCCCATCTATCACTCTGTCATCTATCAGTTATCTCTCATTACCTATTTCCAGAGTTTTGCCTTATCTGAACTTTTTATTAGCTATTTGACATAACACTATAGTAAGTAAATATATATATATATATATATATATATATATATATATATATATATATATCCAACAAAGGCTAACACCTTTTAAAATTAACCTTTTCTCCCTTTTCTTGAATTTTGGACTAATAAAAATTAAATTAAAATTGTAAGAAAAATTCTGAATTTGAGTAAAAGTTTGCTAAACCAGAGTAATGCTACAAAAATGTTAAAATCTTGATATTTACTCATCCATTTTCTACGTTTTTTTCAGCTTTCTCCTTTAAAGTACTTATAGACTCATTCCTAGTGTTTCTGATTTTATTCTTATTGAGGGGAAGATTTTGTTTCATTTTCTCTAGAATCATACCTTTACTGACAAAGAGACCCTTGTCTTTAAAGTAGTACTCAAAACCTTAATTACCTATGATTTATGCATATCACATATTTTCTCATTGATGCAAAGGTATTTCACAGGCAAAGCATCATTTTAATAATGTGCAGGCTCTGAAAAGATCTCTTTTTTCCCCCAAGTAATGTACAAGAATGAGAGCAAGCTATGGCTGAAGTAGGTGTCAGGCTCCATTATTATCTATTTGCTTCACTTGTCCAATTTTAGGAAAGAAATTCTTCACAAACCGCCAGCTACTTAAAAAGTTAGTGGTTCTTGGTCTTTCATTTTTGTTAATTACTTTTCTTTTACACATATGCTGTCTGCTAAATTTGCTGTTTAAAAAATCCTTCAAATAGATTTCCCATCCTCAATATTTGTTCAAAAATTTCCTTCTCATCTTCCTCCTCCTGTTCTTCTGATATATAACTGATAAATACTTTTCAAAAGTTTAACTAAAATGCCAAGTTATCTGTTGGTCTTTTAAAATTTTTTTCAACCTTAAATGTTAGGGTTTGACAATACTCTTGTGTTTTGTGTTTTGGTTTCAATGAGATGTCTTGGTTTGGGACAACAGAATATGCTTCTTTTATTATGTCAAGTTAAAGAATTTAATATGCTTAAAGATGTAACAAGAAGGAGAAGAAGCAATCAGCTCTAAGCAGCTGATCAACACAGAGGACATGTGGGCAGAACTAGAAATCGTCTCTCCCAAATACAAAAAGATAAACCTAGGAAGCCATGAAACTACTAGATGTTTCAGGACATTGGAATTAAAAAAATTCTTAAATAAGATCTCAAAAGCACAGGAGCAAATATAAAAGGGATAAATGGTATTGCATGAAACTAAAATCCTTCAGAGCAATGGAAACTATCATTAGAAAGTCAATATATAAAATAGGGGAAAAATTGCAAAGTATACATTTGATGCAGACTTGATATTTTAAACAACAAAAACTCAATACCAAAATTCAGAATCACCCAGTTAAAAAAATCAGTAATTGTTCTAAATATATATTGTTTAAGAAAAGTCAAGCACAAGGGCAAAGTATACATGAGAAGCCCACCACTAACCATAGGGGAATGCAGATCAAAACCACCACATGCTGTCACCTCATCCCAGTAAGTATATTGTGAAAACAGTTTCCAAGATAACAATTGCTAGTAAACATAGCAGAATGGGTCCCTTCACATTGAAGTGAGAACTATGCATTAGTTTAGAGAGCACAGAAAGCACTTCAGTTCTTAGAATGCGTCAGTGGAACTACCATGCTGTCTAGAAATTTCACTGTTAGGTGTACACCCAAAGGAAATGAAACCACTATTTCATGGAGATATTGGTACTATGTCTATTGCAGCTTATTCATCACAGGAACATAAAGAACTCAAGACCATACCAAACATCTGTCTGTCTGTTCATTTGTCTGTCTGTCTGTCTATATCTCTATCCTTAATGCTTTTTAAAAGAAGATAGTATGTGTGTATGGGAGAGAGACACACACACAGAGAGAGAGAGAGAGAGAGAGAGAAACAGAGAGAGAGAGAGAGAGAGAGAGAGAGAGAGAGAGAAGATCATATGCACGTATGTGCCCGAAGAGGCAATGAGGGGCATCAGATCCGCTAGGGCTATAGTTTCAAATGGTGCTAGTAACTGAACTTGAGACCTCCGGAAGAGAAGCGAGTACTCTTTCACCACTGGCCATCACTCCAGGCCCTATAGTACTATAATTTTTAAATAGCCAACTAGTATTCAATGTTGTCATTTACAGTAATAAATGAAACTGGAGTTGTAGTTATGATAAGTGTAGTAAACCAGAAACAGAAAGGAAAGTGTTTTCTAACCCCAATAATGTGTCTCTTCTTGTAAAATATTAATGATCCTGGTTATTTTCAATGACTTGTTTTGTTTACATATGTTTACTGACAATATTTTTTTTTCAAAATTAGCGTTGGCAGAAGGTAGAAATATCAGAGAAAAGCATCTTTTTCAGTTTTCATATAGAATAAAAGTGGTGAAGAATGGGAGAGTATGAGAATCCTGTTGAGAAAGGAGAGGAAAGCAGAGCCCAGGTGCAGACAACTGCTCTTCCAGCATTCAAAGATTTTCTGTGCTCACATAAGTTGCCTGACAGACACAGACAGCTGCACAGTGTCTGATTCTTACACATGCTTCCTGCATCTACTGACACAGTGTCATAAGAAGCACAGATCTTAGCTTTATGTTAATTCAAATGTGGAGACATCAATGCTTTCCTAAGGAAAAATCAGAAGAGGCTCTGCTCACCATTAAAATACTCCTATAGAGAAACGTATTACGCAGAAAGACAACATAAGCAACACACACTGTAAAAGTTCAGGATTTCCTGGACTGGTGGGATGGTTCCGCAGACATGGGGCCTTCCACCAAAACTGGAGACCTGAGTTTGATCCCTGAGACCCACATCGAAGAAAGAAAGAGCAGGCTCTCAAAATTGTCTCTGATTTCTATATGCTTGCTTGTAGCTAGTGTTGTTCCCACTCCACCCCACACACAAGAAAGAGAAAATATGATGATAGATGTTAAAAATTAAAAAATATTAGTTAAAAGTAGACTCAAGAATTAACAGCATTTACCAAGCGATTTTTTTTTCTTTGACCAAAAGTTAGGCAAAAGTACAGCCCTGGATTATTCAGCTTGATAGAAGATGGAATTCCCACGTTTGGCCAAGAAGTCAGATGCCTTTAAAAATACTGGTTACTTGGATCATTTGTTATTTTTATTTCTTTCAATGCTAATTATTGGACATAATGCACTAGGATTTTATTTTCTCTTCATTTACTTGTCTGTGTAAGTATGTGTTTGTGTGCTTGCAGGTGCTGCATTGGAATTGACTCTGCTCGCATGTGGTGGACCAGTGTTGTACCACTTTGGTACGTGCCTAGCTTCCCTTTTACCTTTTTATCATTGAAACAAGGTTTTGCTAAATCGCCCAGGACATCCTTTAACTCACTCTGTAACTCAGGCAGGCTTTGACCTCCTCATTTTCACAGTCTTTCATACTAAAAAGTTTGTAGTTTTAATACTCCAAATAAATGTGTTCTCACTCTGAGTACTCATTGAAATAGCTACAAACTCGTCTCTCAGCATGCCCTTCAGGACTCAGCCCCAGTTCTCTTCACCATAACACATGTGTTCTCTGATGAAAGCAAAACATCTCCAGTTGTTCCAATCCATGATAAACCAGTATCAAAGTACCAAGTGTATTGAGAAGAAAGATGGTATCAGAGTGCCCTCTCCTGGTAAACTCACATATGACCTAAAAATGGCTTCAGAATTTAGAAGGGAAGGATATTTATTAAAGTTATTAATGTTCTCATTTAATACTGAAAAGATGCTTTTATAGGGTAGTAACGCTTCATTCTATTCATTTTTAAAATTTTGTTTACTAGTATTTTAATTGCTTACTTCCCATAAAAACAAGCCTATCTTCTACAAACAGCTGCCCCAGCGGCATGTTTAGGTGGATGGTAAACAGGAAGGAAGACTTTGAATTTTGTCTCTGATCACATGTTCTGGTTTTGTAGATCATATAAGCCTTTACCCCTATTCTACACTGACTCACACCCCTCAGAGGATGAGGAATATTAACCAAGCACTATGCTTCCAACAGGGACTCTACCTCAGAGCAACATCTTTTGATTACAGTTAATCACTCATCTCTCCAAATACATTTTTTTTTTTCACTTTAGATCACCTGGCACATATTTTGGTTTTAAAATTCTGAAAAGCCATTCCATCAGTTTTGTTTTAAGTTAGCATATGCTTAGTGAAAGCTGACATTTACTTGGTTGTTTATTTGTAGGTTGTTTATTTGTTCCCTCTTTGAACATTCTTAACTGAAAACAGCTAGTATCACTTGCTCTTTAGCGAGCCACCAATCAGGACTGTTGGCTGACAATGGGACCCTGAGTCAGTTGGTGGGAAGTCATCACCTCTGCACCTATAACCCCATCTCCACACGTACCCCAAGAATGGATGCTGAAACTGCAGAACTGCTCTGTAACTTATTGTCAGGATTGTTTGTTTGTTTCGAAGCTATGAAACTAGAAATGAAGTCAATGCCTATCTTTTCCCAACCTGTCTGTATATGCCCCATTTTAGAATCCATTATTCAAAAATAGAAATCATTAACTAAGTGACCTCCCAACTACTGAAGAATCAACATGGATTAATTCTTTCTAATTCATATCTGTTCTATCAGCAAATCTTGCTGCTTCTATAATGATCTATGTCTCAAACTCACCCACCTCCATTTTCACCACCAGTCTTTGCCCAAACTCCTAGAGAGTCTACTTGGCTCTTCCTGGTGGTCACGAACCACTTTCCATGTAGACTGCCTTCACAGTTTCACTCTCTTCTGTTTAATCTCCTTGGATAACCTTTATTGCACTCATCCTCTTACAACTCAACTCACTCTGTCTCCCCCTGACATATCCAGTTTACTATTGTCCATACAAGCACATTGCTGGCTGTGATATGTCAACCGGGGTGCCTTTCCCTCTAGTCTCTGGGCACTTGACCTGTCATTACTTGTGCTGGGGTCACTTCTCATCCCATTTTACTATTTATGGGCTGTTCTTGGCTTACACTCAATTCTCATCTTAGATTTTATGCTCCAAAAAAGCTGTCTGATTCATGAGGTTCTATTTAGTAATTGTTGATCTTAGTGCCTGGGTTATTGGTGTTCTGTTCAGGAAATTGACTCTTGTGCCTATGTGTTCAAGGCTATTCTCCGCTTTCTCTTCTATTATATTTGGTGTGTCTGGTTTTTGTTGTTGTTGTTGTTGAGGTCTTTGATACACTTAGACTTGAATTCTTTGCAGGGTAATAGATCTGAATCTATTTGCATTCTTTGACATGCAATACCTAGTTAGAAACAGCACGACTTGTTGAAGATGCTTTCTTTTTTCCATTGTATGGTTTTGACTTCTTTGTCAAAAATCAAGTGTCTGTAGGTGCAGGTTTATTTCTGGGTTTTCAATTCAATTCCACTGATCAATTTGTCTGATTTTAGCCAATACCATGTGATTTTTATTACTATTGCTCTGAAGTTTAGCTTAAAATCAGAAATGGTGATACGTCCAGAAGTTCTTTTATTGCACAAGATGGGTTTTGCTATCTTGTTTTTGTTGTTGTTGTTGTTTATCCATATGAAATTGAGTATTGTTCTTTCAAGTTCTGTATAGAATTGTGTTGGAATTTTGATGGGAATTTTGTTGAATCTGTAGATTGCTTTTGGTATGATGGCCGTTTTTACTATGTTGATCCTACCAATACTGCACATGAGAGATCCTTCCATCTTCTAATATCCTCTTTAATTTCTTTCTTCAAAGACATGACAGGACACTTACAATCTGATAAAATCGTAGCCTACAGAGTGGTAAAATATCTTAATCAACCTACATCAGACAGAGGGCTGATATCCAAAATATATAAAGAACTGAAACAAACAAAACCCTAGACCTTAACAATACAAATAACCCAATTAAAAGTGGGGTACAGAACTAAGCAGAGAATTCTCAACAATCGAAATTCTAGTGGCTGAGAAGCACTTAAAGAAATGCTCAATGTCTCTAGTCATCAGGGAAATGCAAATCATAAAGATGATTCCAGGAGCAGAAAGACACACGTGTTATATATTACTCATTTATAAGTGGGAATGAGGAGGGAGGCTATGGCTGGGATATAAAGTAAATAACCTGTGATTAATATAAAAATTATATAAATAAACAAAAGACTCTGAGATCCCATCTTCGACCTGTCAGTATAGCTAAGATCAGAAACAAGCGACAGCTCATGTTAGAGAGAATGTGGATCAAAGGAAACACTACCCCATTGCTGGTGGGATTGCAAACTTCTACAGTCACTTTGAAAATCAATTTGGTGATTTCTCAGAAAATTGGGAATAGTTCTACCTTAAGACCCAGCAATACCACTGGGCATATTCCCAAAAGATGCTCCACCATACCACAAGGATAGTTGCTTAACTATGTTCATAGCAGCTTAATTTGTAATAGCCTAAATTTGGAAAACGTAGAAGTCCCTTAACTAAAGAACAGATAAAGAAAATGTGGTACATTTACACAATGGAATATTACACAGGTATTAAAAACAAGGGCATCATGAAATTTACAGCCAAATGGATGGAATTAGAAAAGATCAACCCAAGTGCAGTAACCTAGTCCCAGAAAGACACACACAGTATGCATTCAGTTAAATGTATTTTAGCCATAAAGTACAGGATAATCCTACTACAATTCACATACCCCAAAAAGCTAAGTAACAAGGAGAGCCCAAAGGATGATGCTTAAATCTAATAAGGGGGAATAAAATAGACACCAGAGGTAGATGGAAGGAGGAAACTGTCGGGGAGAGGAGGTGGGGAGGGGTATAGGAGTGATCAACTGGTGGGAGGACTGAGGGAGAGTGAACTGGGAAAGAGAACTGAAATCATTGGGAAGGGGCATCTCTGGGATGAGCCAGAGACTTAGGACAAGGTAAATTCCCAGGAATCTATGAGGGTGACCAAGGATAGTACTCCTAGCAATAGTGGATATGGAACCTGAAATGGCAATCTCTTGTAACCAGACCAGACTTCCAATAGAGGGATGGGGAGAACAACCCACCCACAAAACTTTAGACTTACAATTTTCTCTGCCTACAAGAAGCATAGGGATAAAGATGGAGCAGAACTTGAAGGAATGGGCAAGCAATGTCAGGCCCAACTTGAGACCCATCTCATGAGAGAGAGCCAACCCCTGTAACTATTAATGATACTCTGCTACACTTGCCAAAATGAGCCTACCAAAACTGTCCTCTGAGAGGTTTTACCCAGTAGCTCATGGAAACAGATATGGAGACCCACACCCAAACATAAGGTGGAGCTTGGGAAACCCTGTGGAAGAGGGAAAGGAAGGATTGAAGGAGCCAGAGAGGCCAAGAATACCACAGGAAAACATACAGAATCAACTAACCTCTGTACATACAGGCTCATAAAATCTGATTCACCAACCAAAAATCATGCATGGTTTGGACCTAGGCCTCCTACAAATATGTAACAGATGTACATCTTAGTCTTCATTTGTAGTCACCCATGACCACCAATAGTAACCGCCTGCACAAGGGTCTGGGAATTAAAAGAGACAGAGAACACGAAGAAGTGAAGCCAAGACAGTGCTCTGATCAAGGCACCATCTTTATTACAGAGTAAACCACTTATATAGGTTTCCAAGTAAATATATCCAAGCAAAACAGAAACTTAACTAAGCAAAACAGGAGGTGTCTGCTGAAAACAACAAGAATAGCGAGCCAGCATGACTTACACGCATGTGACCATCTCAGGTCCAATGGAATGGCTTCCTCAGTTTCCCCTTTTTTGTTTATGACCAAAGACTCATAAGGCTTCTTTTAATACAATAATAGTTATGAAATTATGAAAACTGTTAGGTAAAATCTACATGTGCAATGTCCAGTCTATGTGTATTTAGCAACTTAGAAGAAAGTATCTGATTATTTTATCTGTCTTGACAAGTTTAAAGTTTTATACCTAAATTAACTTTTATTCTTATTGGTATTCTTATTGGTATTATTGGTTTAACTTTTAAACAACTTAAGTTTAATTGTGGCACTATAACTATTTGGTCTTCAATCCCATCAGAGACTTGAGAAGGAATAAAGTTAGTTATTAGAGTAAATAGGAAGTGAATGTTAGCAGCTTCCAAAAAAAAAATGACAGTTTGCTGCCTAAACAGTCACCCATAACCCATTATAACACTGGAGCATCATCTTCAGCCTTTTGGCTCAGAATATTTGACATACATATATGTGGAGCAGGAACTATTTAGGACTTGCTTACCCTGTTTTGGCAGAGTTTGTCAGTCGACTTGTCCTGCATTTAAGTTTGCCCATTTTTGGCAGAATTTGTCTGTCCGTGAAGTGAGGGTATTTTCTTTACCCGAGTGGCTTGTTTGCCACATTTGAATCCATCTTCACATGGAGGTTCTTCAATGCTCATCATCTTCTTTGAGGTAGGAGGGGTGATGCCAGGAGATAACTTGTCTCATTGTCAAAGAATCTTTAAAATAATAAAGACACTTTTAAATGCCATATTCTGTAGGTCTCTGAAGTCTTTGAAGATTACCTATCTTTACATAATCATTCTATCTACAAAATCATATATGTTAAACCTAGGATGTATATTCCTGTGATGTATACTCCTGTTATAAATTAGACTAGTGTCTGACATGACTATGAGTTGAATAATTAGCAATTAACTTGCATTACTTAATATCCTAACCAGTTTTTAATAGCAATTTAAAAGTATTGGAAGCAATCTTGAAATTGTATCAATATACTTATTTTTGCATCAATATGCAAAATCTTATACCAGAGTTAAAATTAACCTTATTTGAGAACAACAAATAAAACCCTAAGTTGAGTATATTCAATAATCTACCTTTTGTTTTATTTCTATAAGATATCCTTGTATATTCCTTGTTTCACTCTGAATAAGATCATTAACAATTATAAACATCTCCCAATTACAATAAACATCCATAGCCACAGAGAACAACCAAATACCTACCCAACCCCCTTTAAGGAAAATTGGATGTCACTTTCATGAACTTCTAGCTGACATTTTGGACCCATAGAAATCCTGTAATGGGGCCCAAAGAAAATTGGGAAAAAATGGTTAATTAAGCAAGCAATAACATTTGTGGTTCAGTCTTTGAATGTTGAGATATTTCAGGCTTAATAGAAGTCCTCTTTGGAACAGTATAAAATGCTGGACAAACTAAGATTAGTAGCTTTCTTCAAAGTTCTTTTGGGACCAGGCTTTGATGAGTGTCTTTTACTCGCATTGTCATCTCTCCTAGGCATGGATATGCTTGTCACAGGAAGCACAGTCCTCAGACAGTCAAGACTCTTTCTCTTGATGGCTGAGGACATTGGGGAGGCACCTCTTGGGCTTGAGGCACTGCCTACTCCACCTGCAAGCTCACCCCTCCACATGCGCTCCCTTCCATCCTGGTCCAGCTGCCATACCTTAGTCTCAAATAGAAAGACTGAAGAAGGCACATGAACTTTGGTCCCTGGTCTCTGGAACACATGCCTCAGGGCCAGTGTTCCTCAGCAGGTCCCTCGTTGTCAGGTTCAATCCTGGGGTTTCAGCACTTCCTGTAGTCGCCCGTGACCACCAATAGTAACTGCCTGCACAGGGGTCTGGGAATTAAAAGAGACAGAGAACACAAAGAAGTGAGGCCAAGACAGTGCTCTGATCGAGGCACCATCTTTATTACAGAGTAAACCACTTATATAGGTTTCCAAGTAAACATATCCAAGCAAAACAGGCTTAACTGAGCAAAACAGGAGGCTTAACTAAGCAAAACAGGAGGTATGTGCTGAAAACAACAAGAACAGCGAGCCCGCAAGACTTGCACGCATGTGACTACCTCAGATCCACTGGAATGGCCACCTCATTCATGTGGGTTCCCTAACAACTGAAGCAGGGCCTGTCTCTGACTCTGTTGCCTGCCGTTGGATCCCATTCTGTTAACTAGACTACTTTGCCTAGCCTCAATAGGTGAAAATGTAGCTACTTCTACTATAACTTGATATGCCAAGGCAGGCTGATATCCATGGGAGACCTCCCCTTCTCTTAGGAGAAAGGGAGGGAGTGGGGAAAGAGGAAGGAAGAGGAAGTGAAAGCAAGAAACTGGGAGGAGAAAAGAGAGGGGAAGTTGTGATTGGGGTGTAAAGTGAATGATAAATTAATGAAATGAAAAAAATTAACACTAAAAACAAACAAACAACAACAACAACAAAACAAACCTAAGACCATACCCTACACACCCTCTTCTTCTCTCCATCGCCTTGTTTAGCAAGTAAAAATATCACTCTGTTTATTTCATTGTCAATAGTAATCAACATTACCCAGTTAAGATGCTCCACTGGAGGCAGGGCAAGATGGCAGCGCCGGGAGGACTCTCATTCTGAGCAGCAGCACAGCAGGATCGGCACAGTGACCAGCAATCAGAACTCGTGGCCATAAAAAACAAGTGATTGTGTTTCCCAGGTGAGAGGATACCCCATGGTGGGGGATTCAATCAGCTTTTAACTCATCCTAATCAGCTTTTAACTCTTCCACTAAACCACAGAAGAGATCCCGGGGACCCAGGCTCCTGCACAGAGCCCTGCCTGAGCAGCTGGTTCGCTTCCTCAGATAGAACTGTGGGCCCCAGGGCACCAGAGACTGAGTTTCACTGTCGGGTGCAAACCCACAGGGAGGGAATTGGCTAGTCTGATCTCAGAGCACTCAGCTGACACCCCCACCCTGAAAAGGTCTCGGGAAAATTTCCCAGTTTAGGCAGAAAGGCCTAAACTGCAGAGGCCAGAAAGGCAGAGCCAAACACATCTGTGCCTGCGGATTCTACTCACCATCCCAGACAGAACGGCGGTCCCCAATCTGGCCCAGAAGGGGACACACACTGCCAACCCAGATCAGAGCGTACAGCCTCTAGACAAAAGCAGCACCCTCAGCCAACATACCAGAGACGGGTGCACAGCTTCCGGCCCAGAGTGAGGCACCCCACCTCCAGACCAGAGAGGAGCCCTCAGTTGCCAGCCTAGAGAGGCCTGCACAGCATCCAGAGCAGAGCGGCACCCCCAGGTGCCAACTCAAACTGGGCGCACATTCTCCAGGCCCAGAGCGAAGCATTAAGCACCTGGCCCAGAGACTTGCTGGGTGCTCCTCTCACCTTCCCGAACAGAACTGTGTGCCCCAGGATACCAGACTGAGTTACCATGTTGGGAAAAAAAAACCCACAGCTAGGGAATCAGCAGGATCTTCAAGAGGGCTGTACCTGGAAAACAGTGTAACAACAACAACAGCTCACTAAATTCAGAACGAGAAACCCAGCAGCAGGGCAACTGTCTTGAGAACTTCTACAGGTAAGAGGAGAGCGCCCCTAACTAACAAAGACCACAGCTACTACTCAGGTCTATACACCTGAGGTGAGCAGTGGCAATTCCTGAGAAACACTGGCCATACAGTGACCATACCCAAAAAGCAGAGGAGGCCGCCTTCAGGAAAAATCATCTTCCGGCCAAGGGGATTCTCCCTACCTCAGGACTCCAGGAAGCACAGAAACTAACAGCCAACACCTAAAACAGCCTAACGGGTAGAGGTCAGCGTAAAAGCCCAACCAACAAAAGACAGAGCAATATGGCATTTCCAGAACCCAGCCATCCAGGGGCGAGCAGCCCTGGACAACACAGCATAAGAGAAAACCAAGAAAACCTTACATCTATACTGGTGAAGAGGATAATAGAGGAAAAAAAACAAAATACGTAAAGAATTAGAGGAAGATAAAACCAAACAGATCATGGCTATCCATAAAGAAATGGAGGAAGTTAAAGACAAGCAGATTATGGCCATCCCTGAAGAAATACAGGAAGATGCAGCCAAACAGTTTGCGAACTTCAGAGAAGAAATAATTAAATCACTGAAAGAAATAAAAGAAACAGAGCTGAAGGAACTAAAAGAAAAAGAGGAAAATACAATCAGACAGGTGAAGGAAGTAAACAAAACAACTCAAGATCTGAAGATAGAACTGGAAAAATTAAACACAAATGGAGGAAATAATGGAGAGGAAGAATTTAGGAAAGAAAACAGGAACTACAGAGGTAAGCATAACCAACAGACTACAAGAGATGGAAGAAAGAATCTCAGGTGTAGAAGACACAATGGAAGAAATCGATGTATCTGTCAAAGAAAATGTTAAATCCAAAAAATTTCTGACACAGACTGTCCAAGAAATCCAAGACAATATGAAAAGACAGAACCTAAGAATAATAGGAATAGAGGAAAAAGAAAATTCCTTCTCCAAGGCCCAGAAAATATTTTCAACAAAATCATTGAAGACAATTTCCCCAAGATAAAGAAGAAGCCAATAAGAATACAAGAGGCCTAAAGAACACCCAACAAATTTGACCAGAAAAGAAAATCCTCCAGCCACATAATAATCAAAACAGTAAGTATACAGAACAAAGAAAAAAATACAAAAAGCTGCAAGGGAAAAAGACCAAGTAACATATAATGGCAAACCTAAACATATTATGGCAAACCTGACTTTTCAACAAAGACTATGAAAGCAAGAAGGGCCTGGACAGATATCATACAGAACCTAAGAGAACACAGATGTCAGCCCAGGCTACTATACCGTGCAAAAATCTCAGTCCTCATAGACGGAGAAAACAAGATATTCAATGACAAAAACAAATTTCAACAATACCTACACACAAATCCAGCATTACAGAAGACACTGGAAGGGAAAATACAACCCAAGAAAATTAGCTACTTTCAAGAAAACACAGGAAATAATTAACCTTACTACAGTAAAAGAAAAAGCAACCAAGCACACAACATTATGACCACAGCCAACATCAAAATCAAAGGCTCTAACAGCCACTGGTCATTAATCTCTCTCAACATCAATGGATTCAACTCTCTAATAAAAAGACACAGACTAACAGAATGGATACGTAAACAAAACCCAGCAATCTGTTGCATACAAGAAACACACCTAAGGCACAAAGATAGACATTACGTGAGGGTAAAGGGTTGGAAGATGACTTTCCAAGCAAATGGACCCAAGAAGCAAGCAGGAGTAGCCATTCTAATATCTGATGAAATAGACTTTCAACCAAAATTAATAAAAAGAGATGGGGAAGGACACTTCATAATCATCAAGGGAAAATTCCACCAGGAAGACATCACAATCTTGAACATCTATGCCCCAAATACAAGAGCACCCACATTTGTAAAAGACACATTGATAAAATTTAAACCACATATAGATTCCCCACACATTAATAGTGGGAGATTTCAACACCCCACTCTCAACAAAGGACAGGTCAACAAAAACAGATATTAAACAAAGAAACAATGTCTCTAACAGAGGTCATGAATCAAATGGACCTAACAGACATTAACAGAACTTTACACCCAAACACAAAAGAATTTACCTTCTTCTCAGCACCTCTTGGAACCTTCTCCAAAATAGACCACATAGTTGGTCACAAAGCAAGCCTCAACAGATACAAGAAGACTGAAATAATCCCTTGTATCCTGTCTGATCACCATGGAATAAAGCTGGACTTCAACAACAACAGAAATAGCAAAAAAGCCTATATACACATGGAAACTGAACAACTTGTTACTAAATGACAGCTGGGTCAGGGAAGAAATAAAGAAAGAAATTAAAGTCTTCCTAGAACTCAATGAAAATGAAGACACAACATACCCAAACTTGTGGGACACAATGAAAGCAGTGCTAAGAGGAAAGTTCATAGCACTAAATGCTTTCAAGAAGAAATTCGAGACAGGTCATTCAAGCAACTTAATGGCCCACTTAAAAACCCTAGAAAAAGAAGAAGCAGACACACCAAAAAGGAGTAGATGGCTGGAAATAATCAAACTCAGGGCTGAAATCAATCAATTAGAAAGAAATAAAACAATTCAAAGAATCAATGAAACCAAGAGCTGGTTCTCTGAGAAAATCAACAAGATCGACAAACCCTTAATCAAGCTAACTAAAAGGCAGAGAGACACCACCCACATTAACAAAACCAGCAATGAAAAGGGGGACATAACTACAGACACTGAGGAAATCCAAACAATCATTAGGACTTACTTCAAAAGTCTATATGCCACAAAATTTGAAAATCTAAGTGAAATGGACAATTTTCTTGATCGATTCCACTTACCAAAGCTGAATAGAGACCAGGTAAATCAATTAAATAGTCCTATATTCCCGAAGGAAATAGAAGCGGTCATCAAAAGTTACCCATCCAAAAAAAGCCCAGGACCAGATGGTTTCAGTGTAGAATTCTACCAGACCTTCAAAGAAGAGCTAACTCCAATTCTCTTCAAACTATTCCACAAAATAGAAACAGAAGGAACATTATCAAACTCATTCTATGAAGCCACAGTCACCTTGGTACCTAAACCTCACAAAGACTCAACAAAGAAAGAGAATTTCAGGCCAATCTCCCTTATGAACATTGATGCAAAAATACTCAACAAAATACTTTCAAACCGAATACAAGAACACATCAAAGATACTATCCACTATGACCAAGTAGGCTTCATCCCAGGTATGCAGGGGTGGTTCAATATATGGAAATCCATCAATGTGATCCACCATATTAGCAAACTGAAAGAAAAAAAACCACATGATAATCTCCCTAGATGCTGAAAAAGCATTTGACAAAATCCAATATCCATTCATGTTTAAAGTATTGGAGAGATCAGGGATACAATGCACATATCTAAACATAGTAAAGGCGATTTACAGCAAGCCTATAGCCAACATCAAACTGAATGGAGAGAAAATTAAAGCAATCCCACTGAAATCAGGGACAAGACAAGGCTGCCTACTCTCTCCATATCACTTCAGCATAGTTCTGGAAGTCCTTGTTAGAGCAATAAGACAGTTGAAGGAGATCAAGGGGATACAGATTGGAAAGGAAGAAGTCAATTTATCACTATTTGCAGATGATATGATAGTATATGTGAGAGACCCCAAAAACTCTACCAGGGAACTCCTACAGCTAATAAATACCTTCAGCAAAGTGGCTGGATACAAAATTAACTCAAAAAAATCAGTAGCACTCCTGTATACAAAAGACAAAAGGGCTGAGAAGAAATTAGGGAAACAACGCACTTCACAATAGCCACAAATAACATAAAGTATCTTGGTGTAACCCTAACCAAGCAAGTCAAAGACTTGTATGAAAAAAATTTCAAGTCTCTGAAGAAAGAATTAGAAGAAGATATGAGAAGATGGAGAGATGTCCCATGCTCATGGCTTGGCAGGATTAACATAGTAAAAATGGCCATCTTACCAAAAGCAATCTACAGATTTAATGCAATTCCCATCAAATTGCCAACACAGTTCTTTACAGACCTGGAAAGAAAAACTCTCAACTTCGTATGGAATAACAAGAAACAGAGAATTGTTAAAACAATCATCTACAATAAAAGATCTTCTGGAGGTATCTCCATCCCTGATCTTAAGCTGTACTATAGAGCAACAGTAATAAAAACTGCATGGTACTGGCATAGAAACAGAATGGTGGATCAACAGAACTGAACAGAAGACCCAGAAATAAACCCATACACTCATGGACACCTGCTCTTTAACAAAGATGCCAAAACCATACAGTGGAAAAAAGATAGCATCTTCAAGAAATGGTGCTGGTCCAACTGGATGTCTACATGTAGAAAAATGAAAATAGATCCATACTTATCACCCTGCACAAAACTGAAATCCAAGTTGATCACAGACCTCAACATAAAACCAGACACATTAAATCGGCTAGAAAAAAAAGTGGGGAATACCTTAGAACTCATTGGCACAGGGGACAGCTTCCTGAAGAGAACACCAACAGCACAGGCTCTAAGAGCAACAACCAATAAATGGGACCTCATGAAAATGAAAAGCTTCTGTAAAGCAAAGGACACCGTCATCAAAACAAAGCGACTGCCTACAGATTGGGAAAGGATCTTCACCAACCCTTTATCTGACAGAGGGCTAATATCCAGCATATATAAAGAACTAACGAAGCTGAAAAGCAGCAAACCAAGTAATCCACTTAAAAAATGGGGAACAGAGCTAAACAGAGAATTCTCTGTAGAGGAATATCGAATGGCAGAGAAGCACTTAAAGAAATGCTCAACCTCATTAGCCATTAGGGAAATGCAAATCAAAACAACCCTGAGATTTCACTTTACACCCATCAGAATGGCCAAGATGAAAAACTCAAGTGACAATACATGTTGGAGAGGTTGTGGAGAAAGGGGAACCCTCCTCCACTGCTTGTGGGAATGTAAACTTGTACAACCAATCTGATAATCAATTTGGCACTTTCTCAGACACCTAGGAATAGCGCTTCCTCAAGATCCAGCCATACCACTTCTAAGCATATATCCAAAATAGGCTCAAGTACACAATAAGGACTTTTGCTCAACCATGTTTGTATCAGCCTTATTTGTAATAGCCAGAAGCTGGAAACAGCCCAGATGCCCCTCAACTGAAGAGTGGATGCAGAAATTGTGGTACATCTATACAATGGAGTATTACTCAGTAATGAAAAATAAAGAAATCATGAAATTTGCAGGTATATGGTGGGACCTGGAAAGGATCATCCTGAGTGAGCTGTCCCAGAAGCAGAAAGACACACACGGTATATACTCACTCATACAGACTTATAGGATAAACCTAAAATCTGTCCATCTAAAGAAACTAATCAAGAAAGATGACTCTGACTAACATGCTCAATCCCAATCTCGAAAGACAAAGAGGATGGACATCAGAAGAAGAAGAAAGCAGGAAACAACCTAGGAACCTACCACAGAGGGCCTCTGAAAGGCTCTGCCCTGCAGACTATCAAAGAGGCTGAGACTTTATGACCAGCTGTTGGGCAGAGTGCATGGAATTTTATGTAAGAAGTGGGAAATAGTAGGTTATGGAGAGGACAGAAACTCCATAAGGAGAGCAACAGAACTAGATTTGAGTACAGGGTTCTTCCCAGAGACCCATACTCCAACCAAGTACCAGGCATGGAGATAACCTAGAACCCCTGTCCAGATGTAATCCATGAGAATTTAGTGTCTAAGTGGGTTACATAGTAATGGGAAGAGGGACTGCCTTTGACACAATCTGATAGGCCTGCTCTTTGATCACCTCACTCTGAGCGGGGAGCAGTCTTACCAGGCCACAGAAGATGACAATGCAGCCACTCCTGATGTGATCTGATAGACTAAGATCAGAAGGAAGGAGCGGAGGACCTCTCCTATCAGTGGACTTGGGGAGTGGCATGCATGAAGAAGGGTCAGGGAGGGTGGGAATGCGAGGGGAGGAGGGAGGGGCTTATGGGGGGATAGAAAGTGAATAAAGTGTAAATAATAATAATAATAAAAAGATGCTCCGCTGTAGCTGGGCTTCTAGAATGCAGAAAACTTGTTGGATTTCTCTGCATTCCAGTGCTGCAAAGGAATTCCTGACACAAAGTAAGCATCCAATGGCAAGTTGCCTCATGCAGGAGTACAAGTGCACTGGAAGGAACCCGTTCTTTCATCCTATGAGATACAGAGTTGTTTGGGTGCTAACCACTGCAGTTCTTCAGGGGGTGGTCCAGAAATCAATGTCTATGAGAGTCTTTTTGCTGTTTGTTTTTTAATTTATATTGAAATAGATTCTTACCCAATATATCTGGACCACAGTTGCTCCTCTCTTTACTCCTCCTAGCTGTACTCCACCCTCAAATCTATTCCCCTTCTGTTTCTGCTTCAACAAAAGAGCAGGCCTCCAAGAGAGGACAGCCAAACAAGACAAAAGAAGACAATATGAAAGCTCTCAAATTAAGGTGGACACCAGGAACAGGCACAAAAGGCAGAGAAACAGCTGCTCCCACTCTAGGACTCTCACAAACCCATCTAGCTAACAGCTATAACGTGTGCAGAGGACCCGGTACAGACCTCTGCAGGCCCTGCACTTGCCACTTCAGCCTCTGTGAGCCTCTGCGAGCCCTGCTTAGCTGTTCTCCTGGCATCCTCCATTGCCTCTGATTCCTACAGTATTTCCTCCCCTTATTCCACAGGGGTCCCTGGTTTCCAATGGGAGGGGCCCGGTGGAAACCTTGCATTTGACTCGCTCTGCACCTGCTCCCATCTGCTGGTGGAGGAAGCCTCTCTGATGATGACCGGACAAGGCAGTGCTCTATGCATATAACAGAGTATCATTAGAAATAATTTCATTGATTTCTTTTTTAGTCCAATTCTACCCTGGGTCTCTGAGCTATCTAGTCTCAGGCTTCTGGCCATCTAGACAATATAGGCTCCCTTTTCTGGCATGGGTCTCAAGTAAAACCAAACATTGGTTGACCAATGTTCTGAGCCACTGCTGCCCCAGCCCATCTTACTGACAGGACAAATTGTATGTAGAGGTTTTTGTGCTTGGGTTGGTGTCCAGGTTTCTCTTTCCATAGCCTTCAGAGTACCTTGTCACATTAAAGAGACTAAAACAAAGGAGTGAAGTCCCCAAGCCCACATCAGCTTAACCTTTATATGTTCAATAAACTGAAGTTGTCCATGCCAATGGCACATCACTGCCAATTTTCAGAGTGTAACCTTTGTCCTAGCATCAGCTTGGGTTGTTTAGGGATCCCCACAAGTCCTCCTTGGTCAACATTTCAAGCAAAGATAATCCAGATCCACTACTGGAAGACTTGCCTGTCTACAAAAGACCAATTCAGACTCTGAGACTCTGACCCTCCATTACTAGGAATCCTAACTAGGGTAACTGTCAGAGATTCCAGGAAGTTTCCACTATACTAGCTTTCCACCCCCACCCCCAAATACTCTCCAATTCCAGATGTCTTTTCTCTCACTCTCTCCCTCCACCCCAACCTAATGTCTTCCTCTCCTCTCCTCCTACCCTCATTCACCTACACAATCTACTTTAACCCTTCTTTCCAGGGAGATCCTTGCTTCTCTCTCATAGCCCTCCTCTTTACCTACTATCTTTTACTTAAGAGCTAATACTCACTTATAAGTGAATACATACTATATCTGTTTTTCTGTGTCTGGGCTACTTCATTCAGGATGAATTTTTCCAGTTTCACTCGTTTGACTACAAATTTAATGATGTCATTTATTTAACCACTGATGAATACCTCATTGTGTAAGTGTACCACATTCTCTTTATCCTTTCTTCAGCTAAGAGGCATCTGTTGTCTATGCAAGTCTTATTTATGCCTTTGGGGCATGCTAGGTACATTGCCGCAGAATCTCAGTTTGTGAGACCCGTGCCTATGGAAACTTGATGTCTTTTCTCACATTCACACCCCATATAGGTGGTACCTTCTCTGTGTTTCAGGAGCCTGTGCTTGTGTCTAGACTTTTATTTGTGACTTCTCCATTAGAATAAAGCTATAATCATAAAAGAGTTAAGGCTATTTGTTTTTGAAAGACTCAATAGCTGTATGTCTGTGTGTGTGTGTGTGTGTGTGTGTGTGTGTGTGTGTGTGTGTGTATCTGTCTGTGACTTTCCTGGAGTTCTCTGTGTTTTTGCTTCCAGCTTAAACTATTTTATTTATTTATTTTTAATTTTTATTTTCACAATTTATTAATCTTATATCCGATTGTAGCCTCCTCCCTCATCTCCTCTCGGTCCCACCCTCCTTCCCTTTTTCCTCCTAACCCCTTTTCCTAGTACAATGAAAGGGGAGTCCTTCTCCCTTGCCATCTGACCATAGCTTATAAGGTCTCATCAGGACTTCCTGGATCCTCTTCCTCTGTGGCCTGGCAAGGCCAATACAACTGATTGCCCCTGTGATTATTCTGTTTTGTTTCCATTACCCACTAGAGGGCAGTAGAGGAAAATGGTTTCAGAATAAGTAAGTCCTTGCTTAAAAACTTTGTGGTTTCCTTAAAACAACTTAGGACACAAATGTCAAAGCTAATGGTGAAAACTGTAAAGGTGCTTCTTGTTCTGGCCCTCACCCTGAAGATTAACTTACTAACAACAGTTCAGCCAAAGCATTCCTTGAAGGCTGAGTGGCCTGTTCTCTGCTTCTGTCCATTAAAACCACTTGCCAATATTTCCTTGCATTTGCTGCCCTTCACTCATTTCCCCCTGAAGCCCCTCAAAATCCAGTTCTTTACTGCTGTCCCGGTGATCTTTTTACAGTCTGTAAAATGTGCTTTATAAGTTTGGATGTTGGCATTCTGCCATGAAGCTTGTTAATTATGGAACCAGTCTCTATTACCTCATATACTGGATAATATATCAGTGAACCAAGTTAAATTCTTTCTAGAGACTGGCTTGGTATTCATACTTTGACAGACATGCTCATCATACAGCCAGCAGTAAGAGTTGACACCTCGGATACTACCACCCTCCTGCTTTTTTCCCAAGTTGATCTACCTGTCTCTGTCTATCCATCCTGCTTATCCATCCTTGATTTTCCCCCTAATCTATGAAGATTACACACAGCCTGAAAGCAGTAAGGCAACTCACTTTTTTTTTTTCAAGCAGTTGAAGAACAATGGTTATACTTATTCTAAATGTAGCAATGTATGAGATTTTTTGGTAGGCTGAAGAATGTGCTATGTCTCTTCAGTGCACCTTCTTTTTCTGTCCTTAGTAGCTATAATATCCTTCTCTCTATCTGTAAGTTTCTCAAGACACCTCTTGGTCTAGCCCAGAGAAAATGGCATGGAGGAAAGAAGCATTGTTTTATGTCTGCTTGCTCTCACTCTTGCTGCTGGGGCATTCTATCACCAGTATAAGAACCGACTTCTTCAGGATCCGACATAGACTGAAGACCGGCTGAGTTATCCAGCCTCATGGACTGAACAACTATAGCATTCTTGACATTTCTATGACAGCCATTGTTGGAGTAAGCTAGATTACAGCCTGTACAGCACTCCACTAACATATATATTCACATATATGAACAGGAGATATAGATACAGAATATAGAGAGAGAATATTTAAAAGAACATTATATATATATTCTATTCTTCTAGAAAACTTGCACTAGTGCATTCTTGCTCTGATACTTACTCTCTCACTCTTTTCTGAGTTTCGCCTCTTAATAAGAGTATGTTAATATGCACTATACACCAGTCAGTCAAATGTAATTATTTGATGTCTGGCAGTGTATAGCAGAACTTTCAAAGATGTTTGCAATTAATGTGGGGCTATGATGAAGATTTGTTCTGTAAGATAATAAGCAGATATGCCTAGACCACTGTCTGTGGAGCATCCTCAACCAATACTGTGTGGTCTGCAGTCTATGCTGGATCCTGAAAAGGTAGGTTTTAAAAACAGACCTAAAAACCATGTTTTCTTGTTCCACCTACTCTGTAGCACCTTTCTCCAGAGTCCTATAATTTCTTGATTATTAATATAAGGTCAGGTAGAAACAACCTGTCACAATTTGTCCTGGGATTTTTTTTCAGAGATATTGTATCTTTGGGCTCTTTCTGGGAAAGGTAGTGTCATTGGCATGAGGCACCTCCTGAGAACCTGGTCCTCTCTGTGAGCACTCAGGGTAGACCAATAGTATCAGTGTATTTCTTGACATCACAGAACTGAGTGAATCTGGTTGAAATGACTCCTTCTTCTTTCATATATCTTAGCACCAGCCAAGTGTTGCCCACTTCTGCCTCATGTTTCAGTTCAAATCTGCTACACCAGAACATAAAATTGGCCCATGGTGAAAGAAGTCACAGACTCACTATTTGTAGATGATATATGTTGGTATAACTGCGTGACCCCAAAAATTCTACCAGGGAACTCCTACAGCTGATAAACAACTTCAGCAAAGTGGCCGGATACAAAACTAACTCAAGAAAATCAGTAGCCCTCCTGTATACAAAAGACAAAAGGGCTGAGAAAGAAATTAGAGAAACAACACTCTTCACAATAGCCACAAAGGACATAAAGTACCTTGGTGTGACCCTAATCAAGCAGGTCAAAGACTTGTATGAAAAAATTTCCAGTCTCTGAAGAAAGAATTAGAAGAAGATATGAGAAGATGGAAAGATCTTCCATGCTTATGGCTTGGCAGGATTAACAGTAAAAATGGCCATCTTACCAAAAGCAATCTACAGATTCAATGCAATTCCCATAAAAATTCCAACACAATTCTTTACAGACCTTGCAAGAAAAATTCTCAACTTCATATGGAATAACAAGAAACCCAGAATTGCTAAAACAATCTTCTACAATAGAAGATCTTCTGGAGGTATCTCCCTCCCTGATCTCAAGCTGTACTATAGAGGAGCAATACTAAAACTGCATGGTACTGGCATAGAAACCAACTGGTGGACCAATGGAATCAGATAGAAGCCCTGAAATAAATCCACACACTATGGACACCTGATTTTTGACAAAGATTCCAAAACAATTCAATGGAAAAAAGACAGCATCTTCACCAAATGGAGCTGGTCTAACTGGATGTGTACATGTAGAAAAATGCAAATAAATTCATATTTATCACCCTGCACAAAACTAAAATCCAAGTGGATCAAAGACCTCAATATAAAACCAAGCACACTAAACCTGTTAGAAGAAAAATTGGGGAAGAGCCTTGAACTCATTGGCACAGGATATAACTTCCTGAACAGAACACCAACAGCACAGGCTTTAAGAGCAACAAGCAATAAATGAGACCTCATGAAACTGAAAAGCTTCTGTAAAGCAAAGGACACTGTCATCAGAACAAAATAACTGCCTACACACTGGGAAAGGATCTTCACCAACCCTATATCTGACAGGAGGCTAATACCCAGAATATATAAAGAACTCAAGAAATTAAACAGCAACAAATCAAGTAATCCAATTAAAAAATGGGGTAGAGAGAGAAACAGAGAATTCTCAATAGAGGAATATCAAATGGCAGAGAAACAAAGAGGACATTGTAGCCAGCCCTGAAGAGACCTGATAAGCTAGGACGAAATGGAAGGGGAGGAGGACCTCATACATTAGTGGACTTCGAGAGGGGCAGGAATGAGATGAGGGAGGGTGGGATTGGGAGGGAATGATGGAGGAGGCTACAGCTGTGATGCAAAGTAAATAAACTGTAATTAACATAAAATAATAAATTAAAAAATAAATACAAATGAAAAAATTAAAAAAAGAAATGTTTAACATCCTTAGTGGTCACGGAAATGCAAATCAAAATGGCCCTGAGATTTCACCCTACACTCATAAGAATGGCTAAGATCAAAAACTCAAGTGACAACACATGCTGGAGAGGATGTGGAAAAAGGGAACCTTCCTCCACTGCTGGTGGGAATGTAAACTTGTACAATCACTTTGGAAATCAATCTAGAGCTTTCTTAGACAACTAGGAATAGCGCTTCCTTGAGGTCCAGCTATACCACTCCTAGGCATATATCCAAAAGACACTCAAATATACAACAAGGACATTTGCTCAACCATGTTTGTAGCAGCTTTATTTGTAATAGACAGAATCTGGAAACAACCCCTCAGTTGAGGAATAGATACAAAAATTGTGGTACATTTACACAATGGAATATTACTCAACACCTAAAGACAAGGAAATCACAAACTTTGCTGACAAATGGTGGGAATTGGAAAAGATCATCCTGAATGAGCTATCCCAGAAGCAGAAAGACACATGGTATATACTCACTCATAAGTGGGTAATAGACATATAATATAGGATAAACCTACTAAAATCTGTAAACCTAAAGAAACTGATCAAAAAGGACTCTAGCTAAAATGCTCAATCCCCATTCAGAAAGTCAAAGAAGATGGACATCAGAAGAAGGAGAAAACAGGGAACATGATAGGAGCCTGCCACGTAGGCCTCTGAAAGGCTCTACCCTGCAGGGTATCAAAGCAGATGCTGAGACTTATGGCCAACCTTTGGTCAGAGTGCAGAGAATCTTATGAAAGAAGTGAGAAATAGACCTCGAGAGGACAGGAGCTCCACAAGGAGAGCAACAGAAACAAAAAAGTTGGGCACAGGGGTCTTTTTTGAGACTGATACTCCAACCAAGTAGCATGCATGGAGATAACCTAGAACCCCTGCACAGATGTAGCCCATGGCAGTTCAGTGTCCAAGTGGGTTCCATAGTAATGGGAACAGGGACTGTCTCTGACAGGAACTGATTGTCCTGCTATTTGTTCACCTCCTTCTGAGGGGGGAGCAGCCCTACCAGGCCACAGAGAAAGACAATGCAGCCACTCCTGATGAGACCTAAAAGACTAGGATCAGGAGGAAGGAGAAGAAGACCCCTCCTATCAGTGGACTTGGGAAGTGGGAGAGAAGAGGGAGTGATGGGAATGCGGGGGGGGGGAAGGAACAGGGGGGATACAAAGTGATTAAACTGTAATTAATAAAAATAAAAATAGAAAAAAAGAAGTCACAGAAACCTTCTCTCTGACCTCCTTGGGACTGAGGTAGACCTGGGAATGGACAGCCAGCAGCTGCTGACAGGTGTTTGTAAAGGCTGGGTGTGAATGTAAACATAGCTCCCACTCCCTAGCCTTTTGCTGTAGGAGGAGTGAACAACGACAGCGTTTCCCTAGACAGAGCTGCCACCTAAAGCAACTGTGCACAGTAAAGGGTAGTTCATTCCCTTTAATTACAGTGCAACTGGCATTTCATTTCATTCTGAAATGGAATATGGTTCCCCTTTCATTAAATATGAACATCTCATAAAATATGGATTAGCCATGGGGCTTGCTGGTGAACTGTGAGTTACAGTCTTTCCAATCGGGCTTGAATTATTTGTGTTGGTTTTATGATCTGGAAAGCAAAGGTATGCAGGCCAGAGACTGAGATGTTTGAAATTATCCATTCTAATAGGTACCTTCTTTACACTCCAGTCTTAACAAAGGCTGAGCCAATTTACTGAAGAAATGAATTCACTGTAAATAAGAGTTTGTCAAGGACAGGGGACAGCCCTGCATTCTTCCCAAGTGTATCACTCTGGCTTGAGCCTTCTGCTGAATGTGGCATGATGGCTTGCTGAAGTGCTCCTGGCTTTATACATTGTAACTTTTTTACCCAGACAGGCTGGGATTTTTCTTTTTTCCCAAACACACATGATGTAATTGCGGTTTCTAAGAAGTAATAATCTTGAAAGTTTGAGAATATATGGCTTTCACATGAAAAAATAAATGGCATAAGAAGAGAAGAATAAATGATAATTTATAGATTTATGAAGTGTGATTGAGTATGATCTAGCCCCATGGGTAAATTTAAAATGAGACACACACAATTGTTATTTTTACTTGTATGATTTTATGAAGAAAAACATTTCTTTGTTAGGTTTGTGGTTTTATTGGCTGTGTCTATGTTTGTAAAAATGAAAAGCACACTGGAAAGAGCCTGTTTCTCCTCTTATCAAACTAAGACTGAAATGTGAAACTCAGAAGAAGAGTTGCATGGCCTTGTGCAATCTCATCAAACCCCAGTTTTCTGGGGTTCCCAAATGGGAGATATTAGAACATCATTTTCATTGAATTTATTAAACTAAGCACCTTTTAATTTTTTTAATTAAATTTTTATTTTTTATTATTAGCTACAGTTTATTAACTTTATATCACAGCAGTATCCTGCTCCCTCATTCCCTCCCAATCCCACCCTTCCTCCCTTACCTCCTCCCTACCCCTTTCCAAGTCCACTGATAGGGGAGGACCTCCTCCCTTCCATCTGACCCTAGCTTATCAGGTATCTTCAGGACTGGCTGCAATGTCCTCCTCTGTGGTCTAGCAGGGTTGCTCCTTCCTCAGTAGGGTGGGGGAGGTCAAAGAGCCAGCCATTGACTTCATGTCAGAAACAGTCCCTGTTCCCCTTACTAGGGTGCCCACTTGGATACTGAGCTACCATGGGCTACATCCGAGCAGGGGTTCTAGGCTATATCCATACATGGTCCTTGGTTGGAGAAACAGTCTCACAAAAGACCCCCGTGCCAAGATATATTTGGTCCTTGTGGAGCTTTTAATTTCTTCAAAGCATACAGAGTATTTTTTTATACGTCGTCTATAGCAGTGGTTCTCTACTTTCCGAATGCTGTGACCCTTTAATAAGGCACCTCATGTTGTGATGACTCCACCATAAAATTATTTTGTTGCTATTTCATGACTGTAATTTTGCTAGTGTTATGAATTACAGTGTAAATATGTAATATGCATGATATCTGATATATGACCCCTGTGAAAGGTTCACTCAACTCCCAGAAGGTGTTGTGACCCTCAGGTTGAGAACCACTGCTCTATACCTATATTTAGCTTTTTCATGTTGACTGTTCTTCTCTTTCATTTTCCTCTTGTATGTGTAATTAATAATTACATAGGATTTTTGGTTGTTGTTGACAAGACAGTTTTGAAACAACTCATTTATCCTTCAGAATGTTTTCAGAAAAAGCAATCACTAATTTCTTTTACAGGAAAAAAGAAGTAACTCAGAGACTAAACTTCTTCCCTAAAGTCATGTAAGATGTTAGTGGCTGAGTGGGATACAAATCACCACTGTTGTCACTTGTGTCACATCTGATAAATATCAGCCATGAAGTGTCATTGTCATTCAGCTTTTTCATCAGTGCACATGCAAAAGCCAAGCACCGAGGACTGTGTATAGACTTACAGGCAGCCAGGATAGTCTCAGTGTTTCTTTTCCTCTACATATAGATAAGGCTATCTTACAGATATTTGGGCAAAGTCTAAAATTAGCTTATGAAATATTGATATAAATATAAAATATTAATATAAAATATTTCCATTGTAAATTTAGTCAGTTGGCTCTATGTTCAGTCTGCATATAGAACTGTACCTGCTGGTCTTCTGTGTTAGGAACTAAATTCCCAGGAGGCATACATTTTATTATACTAGCCTTTTGTGTAAGAGTCATAGATACATGCATTCAGCATTTAAAAAATGCATAAAGGCCCAGGCTGGTAGTGCATACCTGCACTCAGGAGGCAGGACAGCCAGATCACAAACTCCCCCAACTAAGTATCAAGACTGTTTCAAAAACAAAACAAAACTATGAAAAGTATTAAAGTTAAGGTCAAGCTAACGATTCCTAAAAGCTAAATTGTTTAATATTTCCTTTCATTTGAACAGATTTAAATTTTGTTTCCAGTAAACAAAAATATTTGAAACTAACCAAACTAAACATGGAAGCTATATTTCTTTTACTATGATTCATATTGGAATTTACATGTTGATTCTATTATAACTGAAGAAAGTCATAAAGATCCATTTGCTTTTCTATTAGATGTCTTCAACTTAAAACAGTACATTTTTATGCACTTTTTGATATTCACAGTACCTGGCACTAATTGCTGCCTTCTGCTGTCTTTTAGATTCTCAGCATAACAGTGTAAGGATTAACTCTATCCTATCCTGGAAAAGTTCCAGCCTTTTCTGAAGAGAGTTTTACTGTGCAGGCTAAAGACTTGAGTATCTGTGGAGTTTGTTATCTTCCAGGGTTCTGGAATCTGCCTGGTGCAGTCAAACAGGAACAACCATCACTCCTCTACCTGTAAAAAGCTTTGGTAGGAGCTGGGCTCTTTGGTGCACACCTGTAATCCCAGCACCCAGGGTGGCAGAGGCAGACAGATCTCTATGTATTTGAGTTGATCATTTTAATACTATAAAAACTTTCTAAGTTGTTTTAAATTATTATCCTGAGTGTTAGAGTGACGGCGAGGTGATTAAGTACACTAGACTACTCTTCCAGAGGACCTAGGGATACTGCATAATGTGATGTGCAGGCGTAAACTCGGGCCAAACATCTATACATACAAAATGAAAATGAAATACTAAAAAATAACTTATAAAACTAGAGTATCTCTTCTCCAGGGGTTGTGCTATAAGTAAATGTTTTAGAAAGTCCTTATTCTGTATCGTTTGTGAAGTAATGGCAAAGTTCTTCATACCTGCTCAATCCAAAACAGACATATTTTTACAAATGTTTTCAGTCTATAATTGGATGATTCTGCCTATTTAAAACCCACAGATAGATAATGATGAGTGGACTCTAGTTTTCAACATTTTTAAACATTTGGAAGAAATATCAGCTTTCCTGGTCACCTTGTCCATCACTCAAATCTAAAATAATTTGAGATGCTCACTTGCTTCTGTTACAGTTTTAATAACTCAGCTAATGACTTTCAGTCTGTTTTGAACTTGAGTTTTCCCATTTTAAAATCCAACCAAATTTTAATAATGGCACCTGTGTATTCCTATATGTGGAGAGTTATCTTATACATTATCTTATACACTGTGTATAAGATAATGCAATGTACTACACATGAACTATCTAGATTTTTCATGTGATTCTACATCTACATTCTTGCCCTCCTGTTTCATTTCACTTTCTCCTGCTCCTCTCTTCTATAGCATCTAAAAACTAGTAGACGGTTTCTTTTTACTTTTAGCCCCTTCTAGAACTGCCATATTCTCTGTCCTCTTTCTGTTTCATACAGCTATTCTCATCCATGTCTTTTTGCTTTTTCTTCTTTACCTGTTCCTTAATTTTTACACTTATTTCTCCTTGTTTCTGATGTATGGTGTTTTTCTCTAAATAAGTGATGTTGTCTTCTTGCATAGAGTTATATTACATTTTTAATTTTAAATTTATTTACTTTTATTGATTACAGTTTGTATGCCAACTGTAACCCTCCGCCATCTCCTTCCCTTATCTCCTCCCATACACCTCCCCAAGTCCACTGATAGGGGAAGTCCTCCTCCCCTTCCATCTGATGCTAGCCTATCATGTCTCATCAGAACTGTCTTTCATAGTCTTCCTCTGTGAAGTAATAAAGCTGCTCCCCCCTCAGGGGGAGGTGGTTAAAGAGCCAGCCACTGAGTTCATGTCAGAGACAGTCCCTGTTCCCATTACTAGGGAACCCACTTGGATTATGAGGTGCCATGGGCTACATCCGTGCAGGGATTCTAGGTTATCTCCATGCATGGTCCTTTGTTGGAGTATTAGTCTCAGAAAACACCCGTGTCAAATTTTTTTGGTTCTGTTGCTTTCCTTGTGGAGCTCCTGTCCCTTCCAGGTCTTTCTAGCTCCCCATTCTTTCATAAGATTCCCTGCACTCTGCCCAAAGTTAGGATATGAATCTTAGGATCTGCTTTGAGACCTTGTTGGGTAGAATCTTTCAGAGGCCCTCTATGGTAGGTTCCTGTCCTATTCCCTGTTTTCTCTCCCTTCGATGTCTATCCCATTTGCTTTTCTGACTGAGGATTGATCATCTTACCCAGAGTCTTCCTTCTTGCTTAGCTTCTTTTTTTGTAGGTTTATCCTATCTTATATATCTAATATCTACTTATAAGTGAATATATACCATGTGTGTCTTTCTGCTTCTGGGATACTTCACTCAGAGTAATCTTTTCTAGTTCCCACCATTTGCCTGCAAAGTTCATGATTTTCTTGCTTTTAAGTGTTGAATAGTATTCCATTGTGTAAATGTACCACAATTTCTGTATCCATTCCTCCACTGAGGGACATCTGGGTTGTTTCCAGATTCTGGCTATTACAAATAAACCTGCTAGGAAAATGGCTGTGCAAATGTCCTTCTTGTGTATTTGAGCATCTTTTGGATTTATGCCTAAGAATGGTATAGCTGGATCTTGAGGAAGATTATTATTCCTAATTGTCTGAGAAAGCCAGATTGATTTAAAAAATGGTTGTACAAGTTAATATTTCCCACTATCAATGGAGGAGTGTTCCCATTTCACCACATCCTCTCTAGCATGTGTTGTCACTTGAGTTTTTTATCTTAGCCATTCTAATGGGTGTGAGGTGAAATCTCAGGGTCATCTTGATTTGCATTTTCCTGATGACTAAGGATGCTGAGCATTTCTTTAAGTGTTTCTCTGCCATTCGATATTTTTTAATTGAGAATTCTCTGTTTAGCTCTGTACCCCATTTTTTAATTGGATTCCTTGATTTGTTGCTGTTTAACTTCTTGAATTCTTTATATATTCTGGATATTAGCCTTCTGTCAGATATAGGGTTGGTGAAGATCCTTTCCCAGTCTGTAGGCAATCGTTTTGTTCTGACGACAGAAGCTTTCCAGAAGCTTTTCAGTTTCATGAGGTCCCAATTTATTGATTGTTACTCTTAGAGCCTGTGCTGTTGGTGTTCTGTTCAGAAAGTTGTCTCCTGTGCCAATGAGTTCAAGGCTCTTCCCCACTTTTTCTTCTAACAGGTTTAGTGTTTCTGGTTTAATGTTGAGGTCTTTGATACACTTGGACTTTAGTTTTGTGCAGAGTGATAAGTATGGACCTATTTGCATTTTTCTACATGTACACATCCAGTTAGACCAGCACTGTTTGTTGAAGATGCTATCTTTTTTCCATTGTATAGTCTTGGTTTCTTTATCAAAAATCAAGTATCTGTAGGTGTGTGGGTTTATTTCTGGGTCTTCAGTTCGATTGCATTGACACACCATTCTGTTTCTAAGTCAGTACCATGCAGTTTTTATTACTGTTGCTGTGTAGTACAGCTTGAGATCAGGAATGGAGATACCTCCAGACAATTTGTTGTTGTATAGGATTGGTTTAGCAATTCTGGGTTTTTTTTTTTGTTTTTTTTTTTTTTTTTTTTTTTTTTTTTTTTTTTTTTTTTTTTTTGCTTTTCCATATGAAATTGAAAATTGTTCTTTCAAGTTCTGTAAGAATTGTGTTGGTATTTTGATGGGAATTGCATTGAATCTGTAGATTGCTTTTGGCAGAATGGCCATTTTCACTATGTTAATCCTTCTGATCCATAAGCATGGGAGTCCTTTCCTACTTCTAATATCCCTTCAATTTCTTTCTTTAGAAACTTGAAGATCTTTTCAAACAGGTCTTTCACTTGCTTGGTTAGAGTCACACCAACGTACTTTATGTTATTAGTGGCTATTGTGAGGGGTGCTGTTTCCCTAATTTCTTTCTCAGCCCTTTTGTCTTATACAGGAGGGCTACTGATTTTTTTTTGAGTTAATTTTGTATCCAGCCACTTTGCTGAAGGTGTTTTTCAGCCCAATGAGTTCTCTGGTTGAATTTTTGGGGTGATTCATGTATACTATCATCATATCATCTATGAATAGCGATACTTTGACTTTTTTCTTTCAAAACTGAATCCCCTTCATTTCGTTTATTTGTTTTATTGCTCTAGCAAGGACTTCAAGTACTATGTTGAAGAGATACAGAGAGAGTGGGCAGCCTTACCTTGTCTCTAATTCCAACGGGACTCATTTAAGTTTCTCTCTATTTAGTTTGATGTTGGCTATAGGCTTGATGTATAATGTCTTTACTATGTTTCAGTTTGTGCCTTGTATCCCCAATTTCTCCAAGACTTTAAGCATGAATCAGTGTTGGATTTTGTCAGTTGCTTTTTCGGCCACTAAGGAGATGATCATGTAGTTTTTCTCCTTCAGTTTATTTATATGGTGGATTACATTGATGGATTTCCTTGTATTGAATCACGCCTGCATGCCTGAGATGAAGACTACTTGGTCATGGTGGATGATATCTTTTATGTGTTCTCGGATTATTAGTGTAAACAGGAAGATCTGTGAAGCTCACTTTGCAGTGAGACTAGTCAAAATAGTGAATGCCATATTTAGTACTAGATCCTATCTGAACAAAATAAGGTACACACACACACACACACACACACACACAGAGAGAGAGAGAGAGAGAGAGAGAGAGAGAGAGAATAAGACACCAAACATTGACTTTTAGTCTCCATACATTGGACCCCTCCACCCAAAACACAGATGGGGTGGGGCATCTGTTCTTTCCTTATGAAACTGAGAACAAGAAAAAAAAATTCTGTATTAACAATATACGAACAATATTTTTTCAAAGAGTGAGGTTATTGATGACATGTCATGCAAAACATCTAGTGGAGAAAACCAAACAAAAGCTTCATGATCACTCAGGCTGAGATAGCCGGAGAAGGCTGTCTAAATGTACTGCATAATGGGTGGAGGTTAAATTTAATAAGCCTCCAAATATGAACTTTAAACTTCTGGTAGGGATAAGGAAAGAAATAAAGTACTAAGAGTATTGGGGCTACTGCTTGAGAGGCATAGTACACCAAGGATTAATGCAAGAAAAATCAGATTTGTGTGAGCCTGCAACAAAAATCTGTGTTCATTGTTGATGTAAAATTGGCTTTCAAAGAAGAGAGACAGAGTTTAGAAACTAAAATATAACTTTATGGGGAGTCCAAGATGGCGTCAACCAGTATGCACCATATCTGAGGGGCAAAGGATCCTAAACTCTGAAATTGGTGAGTAGAGGGACCACCAGAACATTGACTTTGAGGCTTCCTGGGCGAGAGAGGACAGTTTAGGACAGTTTAGTTCCAGATCACCCGTGGATGTCTCTGGCTAATATTCAACCTCTGTTTACTTCTCCTTGCCCCAAGCATGGGCCTTCCTGCTCCGTGACTGAGAGAGCAGAGGTGTGCTTCCAAGGTCTGAGGGTGCGGCAGGGCAGCGCAGCAGCTAGACAAAGCTAGAGCCCTCAGGCTCCATGACTGAGATGGCAGAGGCAGCTACCCTAACTACTGCTTTACAGAGTGAGCCACAACATATGGCTTTTACATGGGCACTAAGGATCCAAATTCAGTTCTTTATGTTTGAGCAGCAAAACCTAAACTGCAACAACTAAGCCATCTCATGTCACTAAAGGGGTTTCTGAGACAAGTTAGAAGGCTTATGTTTGTCTTTCTCCCTTCCTATTTCATCAGCTTGTCTATGCCTCAGGCAACTGGTCTCAGCCCTCATCCTGCTTATTTTTCCCATGTGGTCCAGGATAGTGCATGAGCTGCTAAGTTAACAAGAAAAATAAGAAACATATCTGTCTGCATTTGTCTGAATCTTTGTATTAAACTCAGAAAGAGACATGGTATATAACTTATAAAGACAGCACAGTAAATATGTGGAGTAAACAAAATAAAATTAAATGCATAGTGAATGGAGTTTAGAGTTAAGAAAAAGTGCAAAATTACCAGCATGAGATGCCTATCAGCCCAAAATGGTGATGAAATTTCATCTATGGCTTAGGCCAAGAATGTTGCATCAGCTCTGCAGAGACATCAGGCTGCACTCTGTACACTCAAAGTGAACAAGACTCCAAGTAAGGGGTCTGAGGAGATACTCTTGGACATGGATAAGGAGTTCAGATATAACTTCTTAACAGGCTGGGAGAAAACAGTTGCCAGCTACAAAGACACAGATACTCAGATTTGTATTCCATATGGCCATGTAAACCAATATTTAATTTTCTCCATAGTGAGGAAGTCATGAGCTGTGAAATTGGCATTAAGTATTTTAAAATCAAAGTGGGTATTACTCATGGTGCTCTAAAAAAAAAAGCTTAGATAGCCCTACCGTAGAGTCCTCACCAGATCTTACCAGGGCTCCGGTAGAAAATGAGTCACATCCTAGGGAAACTCTAAGTCAAAAACTGAAAGGAAGCTGAAACAGAGGGAATTCATAATGAACGTACTACAAATCAGAAAATCTGAATACAGTAGTAAAGTAATTTGCTTAAATTATTCTAAATACTTAAAGTCAGATTGGACTACATAAGAAAAGAATAGTTAGGCACTTCATATAGGTTAGGAAATTAACCTAGCAAGTGAGAAATACTGTTTTTAGTTCTATGCGGGAGTTTCTCTTGAGAGAAAAGAATGTGTTTTAACAGGCCTGGAGAGAAAAAAAACAAACCCAACTAAACAAGAAATCAAAACAAAAACCCAAAAGGAAAACAAACTAAAAAACAGAAACAAATTTTTTTTCAAGAGGGAAGATGACCAACCATTCATCAAAAGTGAAACCTCCCAGTCTGACTGTAGAAGGGAGAATGTGGCTGTTGTCTTTCTCTGCATGAATCTCTGTTTCCAACTAGTGAAACTCACAAACTCCAGGACTTTTAAGTGAGACTGATTTTCCCACTGAAATCAAAACAACTAGTAGTAGGTTTCCATATGACTTTTTCAAACACCATACTAACTAAAGGTGTTTGAAAAAGTCATATGGAAACCTACTATTTTAGAAGTTTTATACACACACACACACACACACACACACACACACACACACAGACACAGACACACTTACACAGACACACACACACAATTCATATGTAATAGTTTAATTGTCGTTACTGTACACAGGAAATTATATTCATCCTTGAAGCCCTTGTTTATGAAATAAAAAAGTCCAGTGTTTGTTGAAGGATACCTCCCCTTGAGATGTTTGCCAAAAGTGTACTGGAGATGCTCTAAATGTGTACAGCTTTTGCCCTTGTTCTTAGTTGCCCATCAAAACTTGATGGTAAGGCTCTATTGCTGAATACAACATGCACACTAGTCACAGAACATAACCAATCAAGTTGGTGACCATGCTGGTATTACTCAGGAAACTTCCTCTCTGCTAACTAGTTCTCATACTACTGAAAAGTGAAATGTAAATGCAGGAGGATGGGGGGGGGGAAGGAAGTCATCAACAATTTACATAGCTGTGAACTCTAAACTCAAATAATGACCAATGTGACAAGACATACCCAAGCATTAGTTTTAAGTCCTACACAGCAGAAGAGAAATTAAACCTGGTACAGGCACCAAGAATCTTAAAGGAGAATCTACTACCACCACTTTACTAAACCAGTGTAATTCCTAACTGCATTCTAAGTACTTATGCTTTATACCACAGACAGGTATAGCTTTCAACCCTCATCATGGAATCTTCTTTATGCAACAAATGGAGAGTGTTACAGAAAAATACAACTGGTTGAAAATGATAATGGGGTGCCAAGATCCATTGGATACATTTATAATACAACCCCTGTACACAAGGCCCAAGGAATATCACAGAAGAGGTGAAGAAAAGAGTAAGACTCAGAATATCATAAAATCTTTTGTGAGTCAGTATCTCCTAGAAGTGACTCAAGTGACTCATCTGAGTCACCCTCAACCATCTGGCTCTCTAAGCAAGACCTGAACTCACAAGTACCCTACCCCTAGACAAAGAGGGTATGCTGGCAGACAACTAAGGGATGTTGAGAGTGTAAGACAGAGGCATAAGCCCGCTAATTGTCTATCCAACACCAAGTTGTCATCCCTGAAGTTATATACATACAAGCAACACCAAATGAAGACAGTAAGTTGTGTTTGTATATTTATGTACAATAATATGTGTAACAATAACAAAGGAAAAGAGGTCATAACATTGAGAAGAAACAAAGGATGGGGTAGTGGTGGGAGACATGAGAAGGGATAAAGGTGGGGATGAAAGAGAATGGTGGAATAATGTAATTATATTTCAGTTATAAAAGATTTGCCCAGCTGGGCATGATGGTGCACATCTCTAGTCCTAGCACTCCATGAGGCAGAAGCAGATGAATCCATGTGAATTCAAGGTCAGCCTGGTCTACAAAGCAAGTCTGGGACAGTCAAGGCTACACAGAGAAACTCTGTCTTAAAAAACAAACAAACAAACAAACAAACAACAAACAAAAAATTTGCCCATGGGTGCAGTAGTGGCAGGAATATTATGGAGAAAACCAACTAAAATTAGTGAAATGCATCTCCTAGGCCTTGTATGGCTTGTTCTTGTGAGTTTTTATTATAGGCTCTACCGTGTGCTGCCTGCCATCTGTATGGCTTCTCCTGAAGGCAGAATCTTCGATTGATAGGAGCAGGAGCAATAAAGAACTTGATCATATAATGCCATTAGAAAAGTGATTATTACAGGTAGTAGATTCTGTTGCAATTAAATGAGGTAGAGGGTTCTGGAGATGTATCTCAGTGGTAAAACATAAAACACTGGGTTTAGTTTACAACACTGAAGAAAAATGACTTGAAGATCTAAGTGTAATGATATATTTTCAGAATGGAAGATGGTGTTGTCAGGGTTAGTGCTAGCAGGTTGGACTACTATCACAGCTTATTTTACATATTAACTTGACTGATCAGAGAACATCCTGATATTAATAAGCTTTGCTTATGGTTGAATATGTTATACTATTTCTAGAATATGATGGTATTTTCAAATTTATATTTCAAAATATTGATGAATGTTGTATTAACTTGAATAAGAATGGTCTCTTATAGGCTCATATATTTGAGTGCTATGTTACTAGGGAGTGGCACTATTTGAAAGGATTAGAAGGATTTAGATGTGTGTCCTTGTTAGAGAAAGTGTGTCACATGTGTGGTTTTGAGATTTCAAAAGTCCATGCCAATGTAGAACTTTCAGGTGCCTCTCTACCACCTTGTCTACCTCAGTGCCATGATGATTCCCACCGTGATGATAATGGACAAACCTCAGAAACTGTAAATAAGCTTCCAATTTAAAATTCTTTAATAAGAATTGTCTTGGTTATGGTGTCTCTTTGCAGCAATAGAACAGTGACTAAGACAGCTAGAATGTTTTGTTTTCATATGGTGAGTCAGCGCATCTTAAACTTTCTCAACTCCCAATACTCTTATACCCAAGGAATGTTTATAGAACCCTGGTATGTAGGAAAACAAAATAGTTAATAAAAAAATGAATTTATAATAAATTATGAAGAATTTATTTTAAGATAAATCTTTTGTATTGATATAATATTACCATGTATTAATTATGAAAATAGATTTGGATACCAATGAAGGAGAGGATTGCTTATTTTTGCATGTAGAATTAAATATTTGATACCATAGGACATAGACTATTTTCAACATTTTCAGAGTTATCCATATTTTTATTTTGCAACTGCCAATGCTGAGGACTCCACTTTACAGAAACACTTATTACAAGACGGCAGGAATATGATTAGGGCTATTTTAGAAAATGTTGGAAATTCAGTTTTAGTCAAAAATTAACTTTTTCTTTAATGGAATCCAGGTAAGCAGTGCCAACAGCAATCTTTAAACCCCCAAAATTTAATGCATATAATCCAAAGCAGAATGCTTTGATTCGTTTGGTCCTCAGAATGTCAGGAAAAAAAAAAAAAAAAGAAAATTAATTTTTTTTTCTGGCGTTTGCAACCCAGGTCTTGACCAAGTACCCTGGTTTCTTCGATTTGTTCTCTCTTCTCTGGTTCTGAAGACTTCTAACTTCTAACTAGATATACTAAGTTAGTATATCTAACTTGAGATATACTAGCAACTTTCCTGATTCTCCAGCTTGCAGATGACTAGGTTGTTGTGGGAATTCTTTGCCTATCCATTCATGTAAAGCAATTCTTCCACCATTTCTCATGTATCTATTTGTTCTATAACTGTGGGAAACCTTGACTGAATCACATGCTTCTTTCATTTGAAAGCATAGACACTAAACAAGATATTTCAAATTTCATAAGAAAATGATTAAATACATTTAAGCAAAACTTATTTATTGATGGGGTTTATTGATTGAAAAACTTAAAAAATTCATCCCCTGTGTGTGTGAGAGAGAGAGAGAGAGAGAGAGAGAGAGAGAGAGAGAGAGAGTGAGTTCAGGTGCTGTAAAGGCCAAAAGTATGAAATTTCTTTGGAACTGGAGTTATCACCTCTGATTTGGTGCTGGGAATAAAACTTGGGTCCTCTGCAAGAAGAATAGACACTCTTAACTTCTAAAACATTTCTCTAGCACAGTACTGAAGATAATTTTTATCTCTATGTGCAAACTCCTACACTTAAAATAAAACAATTTGAATACTAAGATTTATGAAGAGCGGGGTTGTAAATATAAATGGAATCGTCTTTCTAGAGGGTGTTGAAAGACTTAAAGCATTTCATATAATTTGGGAAATAACCCGAGATACAAAATGAGATATACATTCAAGAATATTTATTGACATTATTTTTATACCTAGTAATTTGATTTATAATCTAAAATTGCCACCACAGAGATTAGTCAAATAAATGATGAAACATTAGTCAAAGAAATATAAGATACCATTACAATTCATGTTATCATAAGAGAATGTGACAAAAGCATTAATGTATAATGCTATATTTAGCAGGAGCCACTCAAAGAACATCGACAAAATCATATTAAGTACACATAATTGCCAACAATGTATTTCTATTACCGTTTCACACTCAAAATATTTTTCTAAGAGCAAAGTGAGCTTAAGTGTCTGGTTCCCTGATAGGTCTTTTCTCTAGGTCAAAAGAATTTGCATGAGAACTATGTTGATACTTCTAAAAAGCCTTCATAGAAGAATGTTAAATAATAAATTGCATTATCCGAGAATATGTGGGTTTTGATGATATATTTGTGAAGTGAAATGAGCATATAGGTTAAACATAAAGCAAATTAAACTGCGCAGGAAACTGTAGGTAATCTTCAAAAGAAATACATCAATACATTACTGAATGAACTTCTGGTTGTGAGACTGTGGGTTCTGTTTAATTTCTTCTTAATAGGTGCTCTGAATTCTCTGTAGAAAGATGAATATAATATCTCTGTATTAGCACCTGCTCTTATTTTTCTCTACAAAAAGCCATTAACATATTTTTTTTAATAAACTCACCTTTATTTTTCTTTAAGAGATTTTCTCCATGTTGCATGAATGACATGACTTAACTCAGTTTCCAACTTTGGAGCATGGAACTCATTTCTATGATTCCTGCATTCCCTGCATTTCTCGGATGGTACAATAGCTACATGAGATGGTAATGGCCAGTTACAGATTAATAACACACATATTTGTCTGCCGTCAGACTTGTACTGGGAAGAGAATGATACCAAGAGCTCTGTCTCACACCAGAATGCAGATGTGTGGGAGCATGGGATGAATACCAGCAGCAACACAGGAAAGCAAGCACTGGCCTTCATCTCTTCCAAGGACTGCACTTCACACCACATGGGCAGCAGAACTTCCTTTGCTCATAAAGCTGGGCTATCGTTTTTCAGTTTCTTACATATAAAATATTCTTGATATATTTCAAACAAGTTTTTGTTTGCATTTTATTTATGTCTTTGGTCATGGTAAACCTGAAATTCATGTTCTTTGATCATAAATCTCTGAAAGGAATCACAAAGATTTACTTTGTGGGATGATTTATCATATTTCAGGAAGATTTTTATTCTTTGGCTCCTATAAAATCAGGAAACACATTCATTCTCATTAGGTGAAAAACTTATAGTAATATATAACATCTCTAGAAACCCCTCAACATTCATTTTAAGGAAAAACCATATGTTACATAAAAGTAATTTCCCCTCAGTCATTTTCAGGTTTACATTCTGAAAACAGTAGAAAAATTCTGCATTTTTGCAATTAACTCAGACAAATAGTTATGTTAAAAATAGTTTTAAACAAAAGTGTCCATCATTTCATCAGTCTGTGACAAAAGTGGCAAAACAAACCAGGAAGCATCTACAGCCATCATACCAAGCACTGAGATCAAGAAATCTCTCCCAATGGATGCTAAGGATAACCTTTTCCCAACATAGCCCAGAGTATGTTATGCAGGGGTAGAAGGCAGTGGCCTTCAACTAGTCAGTACATATCTGGCATATTCATTAATACCAATCAAGGCCGAGTGAGCAAGTTCACCATGCATTCACAGATCACAGTCCTCACAGCTCCAATTAAAAGGACACTGTCTCTTGGTGTTGTGTGCAGTCAAGTACATGAATAACTCAGTTTAAAATCCTGATCCTTTAGCCAGTACTTGCCCGGTCTTGAGAACCCCATAGGGAAATTTCCTGATGGCCAGTGAAATGAATATTGCTTTTTATGTCTTTAATGAAAGGGATTTTAAGCCCCCCAGACATACTGTCTGCTTCCTTAATATAGTCAGAATTTCTGAATATTTTTTACTAAAGGTCACACTGTCTTCATATCATCTCTAAATACTTTCCTAGGGAAGTTTAGTTCTTTTGAAATTAATGAGCACTTCTCTCATTTAGGTGGTGAAGGAAAGTGCAGAATGATGTAATCAGCAGGCCACCTGAGCTTACCTTGGTTGTGGTGAGCTGGAATATAAATTCGCTTTTAAAACAAATCAGTCTTTTAGAACCTTATAATTTTTCTTTTTGTGTCTGAACAACATGGCTTATACGTTGTGTTTCTAAAACAACCCAACAGCAAGGGCAGATTTACACAGCTCGTCGTTTCTTCACATGCATTTGTGTCCCCTGCCACATCACCGCTGTTGTTTCCGGAGCTAAGATGTTTTCCATCTATTCTTGTTTAATCTTAACTACTCTCTATATAACAATGCTAATTAGCAAGGGTTCCACTCTAAGCAATCTGGGACATGATACATATGTATAAGGAGAAAAGCAAGCAAAACTGGGTTCATTGCACAGAAAAATTAGCCACAATCACTCAAAAACTACTTGAGGAATTTTGCACACACACACACACAAACATGCACACACATGCACAAATGCACAAACATATCAAGTGAAACAATTTGGCAATATGTAGAATATTGAGTGATTAAAGAAAAACCTTAATGCTTAAAATTTTTCTCCTATAGAGTTTCAGTTATGATGCTTATGGCTATGACAGTAAATAGTCAATGGTGGACAAAGTATAGACAATAGCCAGAAGGCCTCTATCAGCCATGCTGAGTCCTGGATGTTCAAATCATGATAATTACCATGAATATTTTCTTATTCTTCATTTTTCAATCCATTCATTGCCTTCTAAATTATTTCCTTATCCACATTTTAATCTGGTTGGGTGTCACTGATATTCTTTCATTAAAATGTGTCATATGTATACTGACCATAAACAAAACACCAAATATTTTGGATAATATCAGTAATTAAAAGACTTTTTGAAGATGCAAGTTATTTGAAAATGTGTTTCTTCACAAGCTTACACAAGAGAGCAAACATTGGGAATTGATCACAGGATCAGACACTCTGATTATGAACCAAGAGACACGAATCAGAGCAGATGTGCCTTGCACGCTTTATTTTCATGTTCATGCAAACTTGTGAAATAGCAACCCAAGACAGTGTTGGCACATGGTTCACTATGTGTGCACGAGGAACAGTTAGGAACATGTTGCTTCTCAAGTTCAGTGTCTCAAGCAGTCTAATTACAGCTAAATTCCCAGTCAAGAACAATGCATGATACTAAACATAAAAAGAAAACGTTATGAAAAATAATAGAGACACATATAAAGTTTGCTTTCACTGAGAGCCGATGGACTTGGGAGATCAGTTTTCCAGGTAGATATTGACAAGTATGCCTAGGCTGACCATAGTAATGCATAGGATTTTATTTGAATGAAAATGAGAAGCAGCAGCATAAGACGTTCACCACCATGGCTTCCTCGAATGGAAAGAGGCAGAAGAGACCCTCTGACATTGACAGTGTAGGGCCACCATTAAAACCCACTCTCTAGCATGTGACTTCCTCCACTGTGTACTTCTTGGAAATTATCCTAAAAGGAGCATCTCGAGTAAATTTGCAATGGAAGGTCAGCACTCATAATTACATAATTTAAAACTTTGTTTTTGGTATATAGTCACTCACATAAATATACAACATAGAATAAACCCGCTAAAATCTGCACATCTAAACAAACTAAGCAAAAGAGAGGACCCTAACTAAAATTCTCAATCTCCATCCTGACAGGCAAAGAGGATGGACATCAGAAGAAGAAGAAAACAGGAAACAACCTAGGAACCTGCTACAGAGGGCCTCTGAAAGCCAGAAGAAGAAAACAGGAAACAACCTGCCACAGAGGGCCTCTGAAAACCTCTGCCGTGCAGACTGTCAAAGCAGATGCTGAGCCTGATGGCCAACTGACGGACAGAGTGAATGGAATTTTATGTAAGAAGTGGGAAATAATAAGAGCTGGAGAGGACAGGAACTCCACAAGGAGAGCAACAGAACAAGAAAATTTGAACACAGGGAACTTCCCAGAGACTCATACTCCAACCAAGGACTATCCATGGAGATAACCTAGAACCCTGACAATGTAGCCACTTCTGATGAGAACTGATAGACTAAGATCAGAAAGAAGGAGAGGAGGACCTCCCCTATCAGTGGACTTGGGGAGGGGCATGCATGCAGAAAGGGGGGAGGGGGGACCGGGAGGGGAGGAGGGAGGGGCTTATGGGGGGATACAAAATGAATAAAGTGTAATTAATAAAAGTTAAATTAAAAAAATTAAATATAGGTGCCGGGAGGACTCTCGTTCTGAGGAGCAGCACAGCAGGATTGGCACAGTGACCAGCAATCAGAACTCGCGGCCATAAAACACAAGTGGTTGTGTTTCTCAGGTGAGAGGATACCCCACGGTGGGGGATTCAATCAGCTTTAACTCACCCGGCTAAACCGCAGAAGAGATCCCGGTTCCGCCAGGCACTTGGTCGCCAGCCCAGAGCTACACGTCAGCGCAATCTGGTCACAGTCCCAGACTGAACTGTGGGCCCACAATACCATAGACTGGATTTCCCAGTCGAGAGATAACCCCACGGAGCAGGAAACAATTGGGACTGACCTCAGGTTACCCAGACATCCCCTGGAAAAGACTCGGGTTCTGCAGGTGCCCCAAGAGCCAGTCCGGACCCAGCGCCGGGACACAGGCGCCTGCCTGCGTACCTGATTCGCCGCCTCAGATAGAACTGTGGGCACCAGGGCACCAGACTGCGTGTCTCTGGCAGGAGGAAACCCCCAGCGGAGGGGGTCAGCAGCTCTAACACTTAGGACACCCAGCACCAAAGCACTTCCTGGACTCACGCAGACTCTAGTGCAGGCAGGAGCGCTGTGCTCTGCCGCCATTATTGAGTTCCCCTAGGGCACTGGGACACACAGCTGCATCCTCAGACCTACAAAAGACAGAGAGCCATTACAGCAGCCCTCAGATACTGTGCCAAGGATCAACCAGTTATCCCTAGCTAGACTGTCAAAACTGTGGGAATCCCTGGTCCTTCAAGAGGGCTGCACCCATAGCGTCTGGACCAGAGCAGTGCCTGCAGCCACCATCCCAGACAGAGACACACAGCTTCTGGTCCAGAGTGAGGCACCCAGCCTCCAGACCAGAACAGTGCCCCCAGGCAACAACTCAACCTAAGTGCACATTCTCCAGGTCCAGAGCAGAGCAATCAGCCTCTGGCCCAGAGACTTGCTGAGTGCACCTCCCACTTTCCCGGACAGAACTGTGTTCCCCAGGATAACAGACTGAGGTTCCCTGTTGGGAGAAAACCCCACAGCTAGGGAATCAGCAGTTTCTTCAAGAGGACTGTACATGGAAATTTAGTGAACAGCAGCACACTAAATTTATAAAAAGAAACCCAGCAGTGGGGCAGCTGTCTTGAGAAATTCTATGGGTAAGAGGAGATCCCCCCTGCCTAACAAAGACCACAGCTACTACTCAGGGCTATAAACCTGAGGTGAGCAGTGGCAACTCCTGAGAAACACTGGCCATACAGTGACCATAACCAAAAAGCAGAGAAGGACTCCTTCAGGAAAAATCATCTTCCGGCCAAGGGGATACTCCCTACCTCAGGACTCCAGGAAGCACAGAAACTAACAGCCAAAACCTAAATCAGCCCAATGGGTAGAGGTCAGCATAAAGGCTCAACCAACAAAAGACAGAGCAATATGGCATCTCCAGAACCCAGCCATCCAGAGGCGAACAGCCCTGAACAATGCAGCATAATAGAAAATCAAGAAGATGACCTTACATCTATGTTGCTGAAGAGGATAATAGAGGAAACAAATAAAATACGTAAAGAATTAGAGGAAGATAAAACCAAAAAGATCATGGCTATCCATAAAGAAATGGAGGAAGATAAAGACAAGCAGATTAGGGCCATCTGTGAAGAAATATGGGAAGATGCAGCCAAACAGCTTGTGGCCTTCAGAGAAGAAATAATTAAATCACTGAAAGAAATAAAAGAGACAGAGTTGAAGGAACTAAAAGAAAAAGAGGAAAATACAATCAGACAGGTGAAGGAAGTAAACAAAACAACTCAAGACCTGAAGATAGAACTAGAAAAACTAAAGAAAACACAAATGGAGGAAATAATGGAGAGGAAGAATTTAGGGAAGAAAACAGGAACTACAGAGGTAAGCATAACCAACAGAATACAAGAAATGGAAGAAAGAATCTCAGGTGTAGAAGATACAATGGAAGAAATCGATGTATCTGTCAAAGAAAATGTTAAATCCAAAAAATTCCTGACACAGACCGTCCAAGAAATCCAAGACAATATGAAAAGACAAAATTTAAGAATAATAGGAATAGAGGAAAAAGAAGACTCCATTCTCCAAGGCCCAGAAAATATTTTCAACAAAATCATTGAAGAAAACTTACCCAAGTTAAAGGAAAAGCCAATAAGGATACATGAGGCCTACAGAACATACAACAAATTTGACCAGAAAAGAAAATCCTCCAGCCACATAATAATCAAAACAGTAAGTATACAGAACAAAGAAAAAATACTAAAAGCTGCAAGAGAAAAAGGCCAAGTAACATATAACGGCAAACCCATTAGAATCACACCTGACTTTTCAACAAAAACTATGAAAGCCAGAAGGGCCTGGACAGACATCATGCAGACCCTAAGGGAACACAGATGTCAACCCAGGCTACTATACCCTGCAAAACTCTCAGTCCTCATAGACGGAGAAAAGAAGATATTCAATGACAAAAACAAATTTCAACAATACCAACACACAAATCCAGCATTACAGAAGACACTGGAAGGGAACATACAACCCAAGAAAATTAGCTTCTGTCAAGAAAACACAGGAAATAATTAACCTTACTACAGCAAAACAAAAAGCAACCAAGCACACAACCTTATGAACACAGCCAACATCAAAATCAAAGGATCTAACAGCCACTGGTCATTAATTTCTCTCAACATCAATGGACTCAACTCTCCAGTAAAAAGACACAGATTAACAGAATGGATACGTAAACAAAACCCAGCAATCTGTTGCATACAAGAAACACACCTAAGACACAAAGATAGACATTACCTGAGGGTAAAAGGTTGGAAGACGACTTTCCAAGCAAATGGACCCAAGAAACAAGCAGGAGTAGCCATTCTAATATCTGATAAAATAGACTTTCAACCAAAATTAATAAAAAGAGATGGGGAAGGACAGTTCATACTCATCAAGGGAAAATTCCACCAGGAAGACATCACAATCCTGAACATCTCTGCCCCAAATACAAGAGCACCCACATTTGTAAAGGAAACATTGATAAAATTTAAACCACATATAGATCCCCACACATTAATTGTGGGAAACTTCAACACCCCGCTCTCAACAAAGGACAGGTCAACAAAACAGAAATTAAACAAAGAAACAATATCTCTGACAGAGGTCATGAATCAAATGGACCTCACAGACATCTACAGAACTTTACACCCAAACACAAAAGAATTTACCTTCTTCTCAGCACCTCATGGAACCTTCTCCAAAATAGACCATATAGGTGGTCACAAAGCAAGCCTCAACAGATACAAGAAGACTGAAATAATCCCTTGTATCCTGTCTGATCACCATGGAATAAAGCTGGACTTCAACAACAACAGAAATAGCAAAAAGTCTACACACACATGGAAACTGAACAACTTGTTACTAAATGACAGCTGGGTCAGGGAAGAAATAAAGAAAGAAATTAAAGCCTTTCTAGAACTCAATGAAAATGAAGACACAACATACCCAAACTTGTGGGACACAATGAAAGCAGTGCTAAGAGGAAAGTTCATAGCACTAAGTGCCTTCAAGAAGAAATTCGAGACAGCTCATTCAAGCAAATTAATGGCCCACTTCAAAACCCTAGGAAAAGAAGAAGCAGACACACCAAAAAGGAGTAGATGGCTGGAAATAATCAAACTCAGGGCTGAAATCAATCAGTTAGAAACAAATAAAACAATTCAAAGAATCAATGAAACCAAGAGCTGGTTCTCAGAGAAAATCAACAAGATCGACAAACCCTTAGCCAAGCTAACTAAAAGGCAGAGAGACACCACCCAAATCAACAAAACCAGCAATGAAAAGGGGGACATAACTACAGACACTGAGGCAATCCAAACAATCATTAGGACTTACTTCAAAAGTCTATACTCAACAAAATTTGAAAATCTAAATGAAATGGACAATTTTCTTGATCGATTTGACTTACCAAAGCTGAATCAGGACCAGGTAAATCAATTAAATAGTCCTATATCTCCCAAAGAAATAGAAGCACTCATCAAAAGTCTCTCATCCAAAAAAAGCCCAGGACCAGATGGCTTCAGCGCAGAATTCTACCAGACCTTCAAAGAAGAGCTAACTCCAATTCTCTTCAAACTATTCCACAAAATAGAAACAGAAGGAACATTATCAAACTCATTCTATGAAGCCACAATCACCTTGGTACATAAACCTCACAAAGACTCATCAAAGAAAGAGAATTTCAGGCCAATCTCCCTTATGAACATTAATGCAAAAATACTTAACAAAATACTTGCAAACCGAATCCAAGAACACATCAAAGATATTATCCACTCTGACCAAGTAGGCTTCATCCCAGGTATGCAGGGGTGGTTCAATATACGGAAATCCATCAATGTGATCCACCATATTAACAAACTGAAAGAAAAAAAACCACATGATAATCTCCCTAGATGCTGAAAAAGCATTTGACAAAATCCAACATCCATTCATGTTTAAAGTACCGGAGAGATCAGGGATACAAGGCACATATCTAAACATAGTAAAGGCGATTTACAGCAAGCCTATAGCCAACATCAAACTAAATGGAGAGAAACTTAAAGCAATCCCACTGAAATCAGGGACAAGACAAAGCTGCCCACTCTCTCCATATCTCTTCAACATAGTGCTGGAGGTCCTTGCTAGAGCAATAAGACAGTTGAAGGAGATCAAGGGGATACAGATGGGAAAGGAAGAAGTTAAATTATCACTATTTGCAGATGATATGATAGTATATATGAGTGATCCCAAAAACTCTACCAGGGAACTCCTACAGCTGATAAACACCTTCAGCAAAGTGGCCGGATACAAAATTAACTCAAAAAAATCAGTAGCATTCCTGTATACAAAAGACAAAAGGGCTGAGAAAGAAATTAGAGAAACAACACCATTCACAATAGCCACAAATGACATAAAGTACCTTGGTGTAACCCTAATCAAGGAAGTCAAAGACTTGTATGAAAAAAATTTCAAGTCTCTGAAGAAAGAATTAGAGGAAGATATGAGAAGATGGAAAGATCTCCCATGCTCATAGCTTGGCAGGATTAACATAGTAAAAATGGCCATCTTACCAAAAGCAATCTACAGATTTAATGCAATTCCCATCAAATTGCCAACACAATTCTTTACAGACCTGGAAAGAAAAATTCTCAACTTCGTATGGAATAACAAGAAACCGAGAATTGCTAAAACAATCCTCTACAATAAAAGATCTTCTGGAGGTATCTCCATCCCTGATCTCAAGCTGTACTATAGAGCAACAGTTATAAAAACTGCATGGTACTGGCAAAGAAACAGAATGGTGGATCAATGGAACTGAACAGAAGACCCAGAAATAAACCCACACACTTATGGACACCTGATTTTTGACAAAGATGCCGAAACCATACAATGGAAAAAAGACAGCATCTTGAACAAATGGTGCTGGTCCAACTGGATGTCTACATGTAGAAAAATGAAAATAGATCCATACTTATCACCCTGCACAAAACTGAAGTCCAAGTGGATCAAAGACCTCAACATAAAACCAGACACATTAAATCAGCTAGAAAAAAAAAGTGTGGAATACCCTGGAACTCATTGGTACAGGAGAAAACTTCCTGAACAGAACACCAACAGCACAGGCTCTAAGAGCAACAATCAATAAATGGGACCTAATGAAACTGAAAAGCTTCTGTAAAGCAAAGGACACTGTCATCAAAACAACTGCCTACAGATTGGCAAAGGATCTTCACCAACCCTTTATCTGACAGAGGACTCATATCCAATATATATAAAGAACTAAAGGAGCAGAAAAGCAGCAAACCAAATAATCCACTTAAAAAATGGGGAACAGAGCTAAAGAGAGAATTCTCTGTAGTTGAATATCGAATGGCAGAGAAGCACTTAAAGAAATGCTCAACCTCATTAGCCATTAGGGAAATGCAAATCAAAACAACCCTGAGATTTCACCTTACACCCATCAGAATGGCCAAGATGAAAAACTCAAGGGACAACACATGCTGGAGAGGTTGTGGAGAAAGGGGAACCCTTCTCCACTGCTGGTGGGAATGTAAACTTGTACAACCACTCTGGAAATCAATCTGGCGCTTTCTCAGACAACTAGGAATAGCGCTTCCTCAAGATCCAACCATACCACTCCTAGGCATATACCCAAAAGAGGCACAAGTACACAAAAAGGACATTTGCTCAACCATGTTTGTAGCAGCTTTATTTGTAATAGCCAGAAGCTGGAAACAACCCAGATGCCCCTCAACTGAAGAATGGATGCAGAAATTGTGGTACATCTATACAATGGAGTATTACTCAGCAATGAAAAATAAGGAAATCATGAAATTTGCAGGTAAATGGTGGGACCTGGAAAGGATCATCCTGAGTGAGTTGTCCCAGAAGCAAAAAGACACGCATGGTATATACTCACTCATATAAACATACAACATAGAATAAACCCACTAAAATCTGTACATCTAAACAAACTAAGCAAAAGAGAGGACCCTAACTAAAATGTTCAATCCCCATCCTGAAAGGCAAAGAGGATGGACTTCAGAAGAAAAAGAAAATAGGAAACAACCTCGGAACCTGCTATAGAGGGCCTCTGAAAGCCAGAAGAAAACAGGAAACAACCTTGAAACCTACCACAGAGGGCCTCTGAAAACTTCTGCAGTATAGACTGTCAAAGCAGATGCTGAGCTTGATGGCCAACTGATGGGCAGAGTGAATGGAATTCTATGTAAGAAGTGGGAAATAGTAAGAGCTGGAGGGGACTGGAACTCCACAAGGAGAGCAACAGAACAAGATAATTTGAACACAGGGAACGTCCCAGAGACTCATACTCCAACCAAGGACTATTTGTGGAGATGACCTGGAACCCCTGCACAGGTGTAGCCCATGGCAGTTCAGTGTCCAAGTGGGTTACATAGTCCCAGAGGGACTGCCTCTGACATAATCTTATTGGCCTGCTTGTTGATCACTTCCCCCTGAGGGGGGAGCAGCCTTATCAGGTCACAGTAGAGGACAATGCAGCCACTTTTGATGAGAACTGATAGACTAAGATCAGAAAGAAGAGGAGAACCTCCCCTATCAGTTGACTTGGGGAGTGGCATGCATGCAGAAAGGGGAGGGAGGGTGGGATCGGGAGGGGAGGAGGGAGGGGCTTATGGGGGGATACAAAATGAATAAAGTGTAATTAATAAAAAATTAAAAAAATTAAATATAAAAAACAAAAAATCAAAACCATAAATAAATAAGCCATTTAAGAGTTATAAAAAAAAAACTTTGTTTTTTATTTGGGAGCCAAACTTGCATAAATCAGAAATGGTCTTTAGAACCAATTCTACTCTAAT